>NC_133537.1:23456902-23761120 GCF_048544455.1 Silene latifolia | reverse complement strand
TTTTTAATATTATGTTACTTTATAAAACCGTGATATTATGTTGCTTATAGTATGATATTGTTCTTCAACTGTTGTGATATTCCTTGGCAAAAGAACAAACCTGGATAAGGTTTTTTAAAACCACTTACTTTTATATTGTTTTCTATAAAAGTGTGATATTGTTGTTTACTAAGGCTGATATTGTTGTTTACTTAGAGTGATATTGTTGTTTACTTGGAGTGATATTGTTGTTTACTTGGAGTGATATCATTTATTTTGTTTTAACAACAGTGTGATATTGTTGTTTAGTTAGTGTGATATTGTTGTTTACTTGGAGTGATATCATTTACCAATAGCAAACTGCCTAATTTTAAAATGGCTTCTGATATTTTATTTTATTTTAACAACAGTGTGATATTGTTGTTTACTTAGTGTGATATTGTTGTTTACTTGGAGTGATATATTTTTTGAGTCCACCTATATTTTGTAAATGGCTTCTGATATTTTGTTGACTATGTCATTTGGCAGAGTGCTCATGAAATTTATCTCCGCATGAAGAGGGACAATGAGTTGTTCTATTCAAGATATGTAAATAACATGAGAGAGCTCATCAATATGAAACCGAGGAATCCAATGCATGAACCAAGTACATCTAGACAACCTGGTGCGAGGAAAGACGGTGATAATGAAGCCGTTGCTGAAGAAGATGCTGCTGAAGAAGATGTTCCTGAAGAAGATGCTGCTGGAGAAGACGCTTGTAATAATGATAAATTTACAACAACAAATCAAGCTGCAATTCCTCCCATATCCCCAACACAAATTTTTCCTTAAAGATCAAAGCTTTCACAAGTTCATGGACTATGCCATAGCCAGGTCATATGAAAAGCAGAAGGCAAAACAAGGGCTGCCGACGTTTGATGTATGGACTGAGCTGTTGAAGATGCAGTACAAAGAGTTGAACAGAGTATATGGCGGATGTACGGATAAAGAACTACTCAGTGATGATGATTTGGAGTGCAATAATAACCAACAAGAGGAGGAAAATAATGATGTTACAAAATTGAACAGTGATGATGAAGGAGTCCAACATGATGAGCTGGGTAATTATATGGATTCAAATTTGGATGAATTAATTTCAAAAGTTGGTTTAGGAGTAACAGGGGCTGTTGGTGAGGGGATAATTAGTAATGCTGATACAACAAACAAGAAAGGCATTGATGAAGAGGCCGATAAAACTAATGAGAATAACAATGTGGCAACACAATTAAAAGAGGGTGTTTCAAATGTTGGTTTGGGAGAAATGGGCGCTGCTGAGGATGAAATTGAAGTGCAGTTGTATAGTGACAAAGCTCATATGGAGGGAAGTGGAACAGAGGCGGAAAAAACTGTTGAGGATGAAAGAGAAGTGGAGTTGAATAGTGAAAAAGCTCATCCAGAGGGCAGTGGAACAGAGACACAGAAAAGGAATGAGGATAACAGTGTCGTGACTCAATTGAAGGAGGTTGTAACAAATGTTCAATTGCCGAAAGAAGAATGATAAGCATCAATGAGTATTTCTTTGCATACGAGCAAAGAAGTACCTTCACAAAAATATGATACCTCATAATTTGGGCTGTACTTTTGATTGTGGTTTGCCGGAAAAAGATGCTCAGCTTGTTTCGGAATTCATGTTTAAAAACAGCCATTTATTTGAGAATGTGTTGAAGCATCGAAAGGAGGTCATGGATTATTGCTTTCTTAACGATCATAAAATTAACAAGTCGTAAGTCCCTCTTCATCAATTTTTTAATATTTCAGACATGACTTAATCTGATCCATACTAGCTGTGATACTGTTGTCTATACTACATGATATTCTTGGAACTGAGTGTTTGATATTGTTCCTTAAAATTTTAAAAATATTTTAGTTGTGATATTCTTTTACAAACAGTGTGATATTATTACATTATAATAGTGATATTATATATGGCAATCTAATATGTTAATTTTTTGGCAAAATTTTACAGAGAAGTGGTCTGTGACTTTGGAACTTTCCATTGTATACAAAAGAGCGATATTGAGTCTTTCTTTGCTGAAACTATGATAGAAGCAGTGGTCATTGAGTCTTGGGCAATATTGCTCAATAAGTTTCAAAAGGCGCAAAAGGACAACAACATGCCGACAAGGATTTTTACAACCTTGCCCAATCAAGTATGGAAAAAAAACTGTTTGTTTATCATTATTAAAATAAGGTACTTTATAAATGTCTCATTGAGACTAATTAAAATGTCCTTTTGAACAACAGGGTGATCTAGAAAAACTCTTGAAAGCAAATGAAGATGATGTTGATGAAGTGTCAAGAATTAAAAAGCGGATGTGTATGTCTCATGGGATACGTGGTCAACTGTTTATGACGAACCTTTGAATTTAACTTCAGATATGGTAAGACATTTAATTTAAACTACTTTTAGCTGTGACCCTGTTTTGTATATTATGTGATATTGTTAGTAGTTAGTGCTGATATTGTTGAAGTTAAATTACATATTTTAGATGTGATATTATTTAAAATATTTTATGATATTGTTACTTGTAAATTGTGATATTGTTTAATATTGTTTCAAAAAAACATAGGTATTCTTACCTTTGCTTTATGAAGAGCACTATGTTTGTGTTTGTATTGATTTCAAGAGGGAGATCATGTTCTACTTGGACAACAGAAAATATGATAATTTCGAAGACGAAGAGCATGTACACCTGGCTCATATTGCTGTAAGTACTATATTTAAAATAGAAACTAATGATATAATGATTTTGTTACATCAATTCGAGATTGAATAGTTGTTTACTATGAACATGTACAGGGTAGTATCTATGGTGAATACATCAACAGTAAAGGTTATGAAAGAGGGCTAAAAGTAAAGGACTACGATTTGGTAAATGTGACCTTTACTTGGCAAACGAAGGACTTGACCCTGGACTGTGGTGTATTCATGATGTTTCACATGATGTTTTTCGTTGGTGAGTGTTTTAGTTGTGAACTGGACAATGAGAAGAAGAGGGAGTTATATAGGGCAGAGATTGCAGCTACACTCGTCTTGAGTGATATAAATAAAAAAAAGGAGTGCGGTCCTGAGGAAGGTGGAAAACCTTAATGCCATCAAACGTACACTCTTTCCTAAATTGTTGAAAGAAAGGCAAAAAGGAAACAAAAAAAGCAAGACAAAAAAGGTTCTAAAAATAATGTTCGAGACGCCAAGAAACCAAAAAAAAAAAGTTACATTTGTTAACACTATCTTGTACATTACTAATTTTTTTATTTTTAATAGTCAAAAGATGCAATGAATAACATAGACTATATTTATGTAGATATGGTAGAAGATGATTCTACGCCATGTCGTGGCAAAGCGTGAAGGAAAGGGAAATCAGATGGACTAGGAAGCACGTACAATTGTGGATTGGCAGATCCTAAATTGGAGGTCGTGTCAAAGTTTATGAGGGCTAACAAATCACAATTTGCAAAGATGTTGACCAAGAGGAAAGAAGTGATTGATTACTGCTTATTGGATGACCACAGTTTCCCCTTAGAGTATGTTTTTTAATCTTTAAGACATTTTCATTTGTGCTATGATAGTATATTTAGATTGGGTGTTATTTGAATGTGATACATTTTTTTTAAACAAGCAGTTAGGTTTTTGCCAGCTTAAGTGCTACTATGTTTTTGTGATACTTTTTCTTAGAGCATGTGATACTATATTTTGTATGGAGTGATATTGTCTGTAATATTCTCCATTTTTAATATGAACCATTTGTCTTAATGATTGGTACAACGAGGTTGTTGCCAGCTTCAATGACAATCAAAACCTTGTCAGAGAGGATATTTTGTCATTGCTTCCAAATGTGCATGTCAATAGCAAAGTGATTGATTGTTGAGCGTTAATTACAAATCACATTGAGCACACGAAAAAATGTGATACAAGTTTAATGTTTTTTGGAATTCAACACATGGTAAGCTTGTGTTTTAGTTTGATTTATTTATATTCACACTTTCAATAAAATGTATTGACTCTTAAAACGAATACGGCTTTTTAACATTTACACACACAACAGGACGCAATAGTGGAAGGAACTGAATACAAAGAAAGGAATAAAGACAAGATTTATGCAGCATGGGATGAATTTATTACAAGAAACACGGTTCCATGTAACCTGTGAGATCTCATTTTTATTCCTATGTTATGGAAAGAACACTATTTTTGTGTCTGTATAAATTTCAAAACAGAGACCATTGAAGTACTAGACAATACAGAGTACGATGGTAGGAGGAAGTGAAACACACAAAATTGCAGATTTGGTGGTATGTTTTGTTGAGAGGCCTGAAATTAACATTGGAAAAAATAACTTTGTTTGTGCAAGTGTCGATAATGGTTTTGTTTAAAATTGTAGGCTAATGACATGAGTGACTACCTAGAAGCAAAAAAGGTGGAAAGAGTCAAGAGATAATAGGGTTTGATGTTGCCAACATCACCTTTGATTGCGGAAGAAGGAGATAAACAATACAATGGGAACTTCTTAATGTTGCACATGATTCGGTATGAGGGCCAAATTGTTTGAAGCCGACTTGAACGCGAAAGTGTATAGGCGCTACTCTTTGGGCAGAAATGGCAGCAGCATTGCTTTTAGCTGATATAAACCAGAAGAGGACAGAATTGATGGAAAAGGTTAAAGAGTTTGTAGAAGGCAAGGAGGAACTCTTGAAGACATTAAAACGAACGAGGAAAAACGCTGATGTTTCAAAAGAGAAGTGTGGTAACAGAAAGGACAAGGAGAAAGCTGCTGAGAAGGAAACAACTGTCGAGGAGGTAATAACAAAGGAAAAAGTTACTGCAAAAGGAAAGGTCGATGGTAGTGGGAGACAGAACATGGACACGTAAATACCCATTCTTCTAAAAGGTACAAAAATCGATAACCTGACTTTTACATTACTTGGCTTTTATTTGGTTTTATGTGGAAAATTGAAAAAGAAAGAAAATGGTGATGAACACAAAAAACTTATATAAATTATAACATATTTGGTTTATAGGGTCAATGATTGCCAAAAAGATGGTGAAGATGACGGAGAACCACTTATAAAGACATACAAAAGATTCAAGACTGTTGCAAATCCTAAGAATCGAGGCGGGGAAGAGGTGTTGGTAGAGGAGGCAACCGAGACGATTCAAGATGTATTAGAATTAGATTTTTGGCACAAAGATGTAATTAAAAAAAAATGGATGTAAAGCTGGTAGGACAATGAAACTAATGGTAGATTCATTTTGAATATTAATTCAAGTCATTAAAGCCGGTAGGACAATTGAACAAATGAGAATATTGATGCTAAAGTTTGCAAAAGTAGTTATGACACTTCTCTTTTGAATCTGATATAAGTATTGGCAATGTGTGATATTGTCTCAAGTGGTATGTGATATTTTTATTCAGTTGGTGTGATATTGTTTCTCAACATACTATACAAATTAATAGGGATTTAAGTATTCTTTTTTCGGTGATATTTTTTGGTTTGGAGTCCGATATTGTTGTGTAAGTAAGGTGATATTGGGTAATGTAATTTTTAAAATTTTAGAGAGAAATTAAATCCCAATATCACAAAAATGTGTGATATTGTCTCAAGTGTGATGTGATATTTTTATTTAGTTGGTGTGATATTGTTTTTCAACATACTATACAAATTAAAAAGGATTTAAGTATTCTTTTTTTCGGTGATATTTTTTGTTTGGACTCGATATTGTTGTGTAAGTAAGGTGATATTGGGTAACAGAATTTTTAAAATTCTAGAGAGAAATTAAATCCCAATATCGCAAAAATGTGTGATATTGTCTCAAGTGTTATGTGATATTTTTATTCAGTTGGTGTGATATTGTTTCTCAACATACTATACAAATTAATAGGGATTTAAGTATTCTTTTTTTCGTTGATATTTTTTGGTTTGGAGTCCGATATTGTTGTGTAAGTAAGGTGATATTGGGTAATGATTTTTTAAAATTCTAGAGAGAAATTAAATCCCAATATCGCAAAAAATGTGTGATATTGTCTCAAGTGTGATGTGATATTTTTCTTCAGTTGGTGTGATATTGTTTCTCAACATACTATACAAATTAATAGGGATTTAAGTATCCTTTTTTCGTTGATATTTTTGGTTTAGAGTCCGATATTGTCGTGTGAGTAAGGTGATATTGTGTAACAGAATTTTGAAAATTCGAGAGTGAAATTAAATCCCAATATAACAAAAATGTGTCATATTTTTTGTTATGAGATTTGATATTGTTATAGAGACAGGTTGATATTAATTAGGTGATACTTATTTTTTAAGTTGTTTGCGCTATTGGTGGTCAAACACAATCAATTGGATTTTCTTTCATAAAAGTATCTTGTATCTCGATATTATTTATAAGAAATAGTGATATTGTTGTTTAGTAACCGTGATATTGTTTACAATCAATTGCTTGTATCTCTGATAATGTTCCTACTTTGATAATGTATTGGGTAACAAGAAAAAATTGTCTACGCGAGTAATATAGACTTCAAAGAAAGACGTACTCAAGCTCTCAATCAACATCCGCAAGTGAAGAAGTCTCGCAAAAAGCAAAACAAAGAACACAAGAAATAGATCAGAATATGTTGTACATGTAAGTAATTGTGATATTGTATACAATGAGTAATGATATTATTTAGAGGTACAGGTGATATTCTTTCACAACAAGACAAAATTGGATGATAATAAATAGTTTATATTTGTGAAACTATTTCATATACAAAGATGATATTATTTAGAGGTGCATGTGATATTGTTTCTCAAAAAACACACAAATTAAAAATCAATCATAATGAAATAATGAATTTAGTTAGCAAAATCACTTACATCGATTCATTATCATCACCCGAGTGCTCGAGATGTCTCAAAAATGGATTAGGGCGATTCGTTTATCATAATGTGCCATTTGTTTACAATTATTGCAAAACCTTTTCGGCTTTTGTGCCTTTTCAATGGACATTTGTTTCTTAGAGGTCAACCTCTTGCCACTACCCTTGTTTTTGCATTTAACTGGTGGTAATATCTGAACCTCATCTGAACACTTAACCCCAAGAAGCATCTCTAACTCTTGTTGTTTGGTCATTGTTTCAGGGCCGGGCTTGAATTTCTGTCTAAATGCCTTGATAAATCGATCGGTTCGATTCACGTGATTTTCAGCGAGAGATTTTATCGAGAGACAGTGTTGAGTAGAACTCTGACCAAACATTTGAAATCTGCAGCTTACTCACATCTGAGGAATCAAAATCATCGATCAACTGCCCGTGCACATCATAAAGAGGCATCTTCTTGGTGTTCTTTGTCCACCTACTCAAAAGGTACTGTTCAGGTATCTTCCTAACCCCTTTACCTGATAAAATCCAAATAATGTGTTTGCAGATGTATCCCTTCCTCTCAAACATCTTACATGAACATTTTGCATCAAAAGTTGTGGGATTAAATGCTACAGTATACGTAGTACGCAATATTGCATCTTCAACATCAAGAAACCTTGTAGTGGAATCCCTTGAAGAATCTCCAAAACTACATGAATTCAAAGAAGAGACACACTGCTTTTGGAATTCATAAAAGAGTGCGTGTGTATACACAAAGGATGCATGAATCTCAAGATGAAGCATGGTTTTGGTTACAGGTAGAGAGAGATCACTGTCTCTATCAAGGGACTTTTGGGTGTATCTTTGCTGATCCATAGCACTTTGGAAGCGCAACCAAAATTCCACAAGTGTGCCGCGAGGATTCTCGAACCGCTTGAAGAAGCTGTTCATGCTCTCTCTCAACGTTGGGTTGTTCTGAGAAGACAACCAAGAGGAATGTCACGATAATAAGCCGGAATCCAACGTTGCCTCTTGTTAAACATATATGTCAACCATCCATTATCTTCCGGATGAAACTCCTCGATCAATGCGGACCATTTCTCTTCAAAATCAATAGGCTCTAGGTCGAATCCCAGCAAATAGAATTCATACGGCTTACAAAATCTCTCTTTGGTCACCTCATCGCCTACCTTTTCATGTAATTTCTGCATGATGTGCCACATGCAATAACGGTGGGCGCAGTCTTAAAAACAAAGAGGCATTGCAATTTTCATTCTTAGGGCATTGGTCGGTAAATAAACAATTGAGTTCCTTTCCACCCATACATTCTAAGAATTTCAAAAAACCCAATGAAATGCCGGTCGTTCTCCACCCAAAGTGAAGCGACAAGGTGACCGACTTCTTGTGGTGATCAACACCAGTAAAAGGACAGAATTTCATGTCATACCTATTGGTTGAATAGGTTGGGTCAAATGTCATCACCTCACCATATAGTGAGTAGTTTCGACGTGCCTCTGCGTCAGCCCAAATAACACGAACCAAACACTTATTTGCATCAACCTCCTATGCAAAATAAAACCCCAAGCCTAGTTTCAAAAGCACTTCAAGCTGATTTATGAACATTTGAGCATCCCGCTGCCCGATAAAACATTTGACTTCCCTACCAAAATTTTTAAAGTCAGTCAAACAAGCTCCCACATTTTGATAACCATCAACATACTCCTTATAAGACCTGAAAGTAGTCGTTGGGCCGATATTCACCTTGCAATTGTCAATGATTGTTTGTTTCTGATGTAAATTAAGATGTCTAGATTTGTTCTGAAATTCTTTATACTTTAGTGGACAAAGAAGGTGATTATGGGCGAAAGATGAAACCCATCAACAACAAAAAGTGGGACTTTAACTTGGTCAATTTCTTTGAGGACAAATCTGAATAAAATCTTGGCCTTACAACCAATCCTAGTAATCTTGGTCTTCTTAGGATCATATGGTTTGATCCTTTTCTCCTCTTCACCATTAGATGGTAACACTTTCGGCTGAGTACCCCTAAACCCTTCTCTATTACAGACAATCAGTTTTGTCTTTATATCACCACTACCACGAAATCTTTTAGTTGAAGACTTTCTTGGTTCAAATCCGCAAGCGTCCGCATAAGTTTCATAAAATTCGATACACTCATCTAAGGTAGCAAAATTTTGTCCTATTCTAGGTGTAAATTGAGTGGCAACATTCCGTATCCACTCCTCAGAACCTCCAGGGGTGACAATCAAAGAAAGGTGATTTCCACCATGCACATCATCACTTGTATGCATTGTGGAGTAGAAGCAGGGATAATAGAAGCAGAAGAAGTCTCTTCAAAACAGGGTGATGGAACAAATTCTAGTAGAAAAAAGTTAATTAGAATAAATCAGCCTGTGATATTATTAAGGATAACATATGATACTATTAAGCATACCGGATGATACTGATGATACTGATGTACATAAAACATGTATTGTTAGATATAAATGTACACAAGCATATATTGTTAGATATTCTAGTGTATGATACTATTGTGAAGGATATGTGATATTGTCAAAAAGAAATTGTGATACGCTAAATAGGTAAACATATAGTATAACATCACTATAATTTAAACTAGGATACTGTGAACAGTACGAGTGATACTAATGAAGGTATGTTGTGATACTAAACTAAATGAAGTAGGTAAACAAAATTAGGTCAAACCACAACAATAAGGTTAGGCGGAGAAATTGTTAACATGTAAATCTGAATAAAAGCATGCAAAAAACAAAACAATCATTGACAATTGAATGCAAAACAGTACGCAAAAAGAGAAGACGAAATAAAGCGATAATTGTAATAGTGATGAGCAATATATACATGAGATGATCAAGCTGATAAAAGTAAGGAAACATGACTGAAATTCACATATTCAAACAAAAAAAACACTAAATCAGGTAAGACGAGATGATTGAAACATAAATTAAAACGGAGAATGCAGTTACAATTAAACAACGATTAATTAAAACTCAAAAAAATACAAAAATTAAAGTAATCATACATGAAGAAATACCCGACATTGCGATGACGGTAGACGGAGAAAAATAAAACCGATTAGATTGATTGCAAAATCCAAACGATGTTGAAGAGTCAAGAATTCAAGCGATTGATTGTAAAATTGAAGCAATTGATTGTAAAATCGACGACGAAGAGTCAAGAACAAATCGAGGCGGTGATTTTTAGAGAGAGAGAAGAAAGAGGGAAAAAGAAATTGAATGAGAAAAAGACAGGAGGAGGGAGTATATATAATAAGCTGTGAAAAGACAATCCTACCCTTCCTATAGCGCGCAGATCTCAGCCATCCGTGGCTATAATCTGACGGCTGAAAGTGAGACTCACGGACTCAAAAATTGAAGGTGGACTCATGTGATCCTAATTCTATATATATATATATATATATATATATATATATATATATATATATATATATATATATATATATATATATAGAGAGAGAGAGAGAGAGAGAGAGAGAGAGAGAGAGAATGGTTCTAGTATGTCCTTCATCTATATTGAGTCCCTAAGTCCTTATAAGGGCTCTTGGATAAAGGGAATGGAGGGATGAGATTACATCTCAATGAAGGGTCATAAATCTCCCTCCCTAATCCTGTATAACTCCTTCTAATCTGTATAACTCTTTCCCCATTCTAATCTCCCTACCCACTTCCCCATTCACTCATCCTCTCTCACTTCTCTCATTCACTCTTTCTCTCTCATTTTCCTCCCACCCTCTCTAGAATAATAAAAAAAAAAACCAAACTGAAATAAAAAAAAACCAAACTAAAAAAAAAAAAAAACCAAAACAACCCCTCCACCACAAGCCCGACAGCCACCACAAGCCCAAACCACCTTCACCACCACACCACCATTCACCACCACGCACGCCGCCTCCCCTGCTCCTTTCGCCGGCCTCCCCACAACCACAAAAGCACCCCCACCGACCTGCTGCCGCCACTACCACAGTCACCACAAACGCCTCCCTCCTCGATACTCGGTCACTGCCGACAGCAGCAACAACAGCCTCGACAAACCCCTTTACGCCACTGCCACAGTCACCACAAACCCCTTTATGCCGCCACCTCCTCCCTTCTTCATGCCTCACTGCCGCGACCTCTTTCTTCTCCTCCATTCAAATTTTTTTTCTCTTTTTTCTTCACAGATTTGGGCCGTGTCCGTTTTGTGGTTTTTTTTTCTTTGAAACGTTAAGGTGTTAATGGTGGTGAGGGTGGCGGCCGTTTTAGGGTGAATGGGTGTTGGTGTTGTCATGTCTCCCTCCCCTTCTTCTATCTTTTTCAGATTTTTTGGGTGGTTTTATTTGTGTAGCTGCTGCGTTGGTTTTTTTTTTCTTTCAGATTTGGTTTTTTTTATTGGGTGTTAGTGTTGTTATTTAATTATTTTTTGGGCCGTTTTTTTTGTTATTTGGTTGTTATTGTTATTTGTTTTGTATTGTTATTTGTTATTGTATTGTATTTTCTATTTATTTATCTTTGTTGATTTTAATTTCTAATTTGATATTTTTGAAATTTTTGTTAACATTTACTTCCTCCATTTTTATATGATCTACCCATTTGCTTTTGGCTCAACAACCAAGGAAAGACAATTAGTTGCATTATTTGTGTTTAATTAGAAAATTAAGTGGCTGTGTTAAGGAGTGGGGTCAAGCTTAATCTTCCCACCAATTTCAATGTTACCTGGTTTTTGATGAAAAAAGAGGGGGAAAACAAGTTGGAGGGAAATTGGGTGGGAAAAGATATTTTCATGAAATTTTAAATCTCCCACCAAAAAACATCAAGTCAAAGACATTAGAGTACATAAACTGCAACAAATGTCCTGATTAGTTCAGCTTACATTTCCAACTAAAACAACAAAAAATTACACTTCAACTTTCAATAATTACAATTACTTTTTCACTAAAATTACAGATTCAGCTATTTTCATCATGAAAAAACCTCATCTAACAGATGATGAGAGGCATAGGGTGGTATGCTTGCTGTTTGAGAGCTGCAAAAACGGGAAACCTGCACATGGGAAGATAAATGAAGTGGCAAGCATGTTCAATGTCACAAGGAAATCCATTTTCAGTATATGGACAGCAGCAAAACAACAGAGGGTCCATGAAGTTCATATTAATGTGAGGAGTAAGATCAAGGGAAAGAAGGGGAAAGAAAGGATACCTTGTCCATTAGAGGCCATAATGGCACTTGATGTGTCAAAGAGAACAACACTGAAAAGGTTGAGCAAGGCTATAAGGCATGCACCATCTACCTGCCATAGATGGGTAAAACAAGGACTTATTAAGTCTCACTCAAGTTCAATACATCCAGCTTTAAGTGAAGACCACAAACACCGAAGGTTACATTTTGTAATGGGGAAATTAGTCTTTGATAGGCTATTGAGGTGTGTAATGTTCAAGGATATGGGTTTAATCATTCACATTGATGAAAAATGGTTTTATATGACCAATCCAAAGTGTAGATACTACATTGGCAGCAATGAAGCTCTTCCTTATAGAAGTTGTAAAAGTAAGAGATACATAACAAAAATCATGTTCTTAGCAGCAGTTTCAAGGCCAACATACAAAGAAAATGGAGAAGTTTTGTTTGATGGAAAGGTTGGTATATGGCCATTTACTTACCAAGAACCAGCAAAAAGAAAAAGTAAGAATAGAGAAGCTGGTACAATAGTCACAAAACCAGTTGAATCTATCACAAAGGCAGTCACAAAAGAAGCATTGATCAACTTAGTGATACCAGCCATTAAAGAAAAATGGCCAGCATCTGCATCAAAAAATATAACTATTCAACAGGATAATGCTAAGCCTCATATAAGTGGTAAAGACAAAGATTTCATGGAGGCAGCCAATTCAGATGGATTTAACATCAAGTTAACACAACAACCAGCAAACTCACCTGACTTGAACATTTTAGATCTAGGTTTCTTTAGATCAATTCAGTCTATTCAAGATGAAAACCCAGCAAAGACAGTTGAACAGTTGGTGCAAAATGTAACCGAAGCATATGAAGCAGAGACAGCTGAAACACTAGACAATGTTTTTCTAAGTTTACAAGCTTGTATGGTGGAAATTATGCAAAAGAGAGGCCACAATAACTACCCACTACCACATCTTGCAAAGGCTGCACAAAGAAGGCAAGGAACACTACCAAGAGACTTAACAGTTAATGAAGATTTGGTGAAGGAATGCATTCAGTTTTTAATAACTTGTGGACTGATGAGTGATTTAGATCAATTAATGTTAGATCTAGGCATCCAAGTCCCCTTTTGAACAACCTTGGTTGGTTGTTGTTTGAATGAGAAACTGTCATCAAAACTGTTTTAGGCATGACAGTTTATCAATCAAACATCAGAATATACATGTTTTTAATTAATATTAGATCTAGGCATCCAAGTCCCCTTTTGAACAACCATGGTTGGTTGTTGTTTGAATGAGAAACTGTCATCAAAACTGTTTTAGGCATGACAGTTTATCAATCAAACATCAGAGTCTACATGTTTTTAATTAATGTTACTGAACTTTGTAAGACTCCATTTTGGTGACATATGAACTATGTAAGCAATCAGTTTGTAATGGCAAGTTAATGACATTTTAAGTTCAGTGATTAATTCCTTGTTACTCTCAGCAAGCACATTTTCGTCATTGAGTAACTGACCACACATAAGTGCCTCATCAAGAAGAAACAAAACATGGAACCTCAAGAATTAAAATAAACAGAGTAACTCAACATGTATTGCCTCTTGGTGGCAGCAAATATGGGTCAACCTAATAATAAGGGTAACTCAACATGGCTACATCTAATGGTGACATTAGTAGCAACAAACATGGAGCCCTTACTTTAGGGTCATATGATGAGTGAAGGAGTAACAAACATTTACCTCTCAGTCTAGTAATGACCTTCACTGAGGTATGGGTACATCATATGGAAATGGAGGAAGTAATGTTACCAACAGCAATAACCAACACCCACAGAAGGTATCCAAGACCTAAACAAAACAGCTAAGCCACGAAAACAGTCCAATTACCAACACCTCAGAACAAACATCAGAACAAATCATCCAAACAAATCATCAAAACAAACCCATCAGAACACCCTAAACACCCACAGAAGGTATCCAAGACCTAAACAAAACAGCTAAGCCACGAAAACATTACCAACACCTCAAAACAAACATCAGAACAAATCTTCCAAACAAATCATCAAAACAAACCCATCAGAACACCCTAAACACCCACAGAAGGTATCCAAGACCTAAACAAAACAGCTAAGCCACGAAAACAGTCCAATTACCAACACCTCAGAACAAACATCAGAACAAACCATCCAAAGAAATCATCAAAACTAACCCATCAGAACTAACCAGCAAAACTAACCCATCAAAACACCCCAAACAACAGAGGGTAAATGAACACCCTAAATAAAACAGATCTCATCAACAAAGAAAACAGAACAACTAAAAAAACAATTAAATAAAGAATAAAAGTAGAAGTAGTAGAAATGAACCTCCCTTTGTTAGCATTTTTTCCCCTTTTCTAAGTACTTGTCAAAAAATATCTTGAATTTCTTTGATTTTGGCGACAAATCAACGGAATTTAAACTTCCCCCAGAAACTTCCTTCTTCTCATTCACATTGTTTCGATTAATATAAGCCATAGCTGCAAAGATAAACAAAAAAAAAGCATTAAACACCATGATTTAGCTGCAAATATAAAAAAAAAAAATTAACCGTCAAAAGCAAAGATTTACCTGCAGTTTCATCCTTTTTACGCTTCTTCTGTAAAAGCTTATCGCAGAACTTATGGAATGTCAATGATGAAGGTGAATAAGAACCAGATCTTTCCATTTCCAGGAAAAGCGAGTTTCGATCAACACATGCAGTACCATCATCAACAATCTTACCCGGTTTCTCATCAAAATATGGGACTTCCTCAATCAATGAATCAGGAACAAAAGTATTTTCATTCGCGTTATATGCAGATGTAACCTCTGTGTCATCTTCAACATCAGAATTAAGTAGGGAACCATAACCCGAGTATGTATCAGGGGCAACATGACCAATTCCTGGTAAATATAAACAGTGATTTAGAGATTCATGGTAGGAAGTCTGAGATTTGGGAACTTTCTTGTGATTTTTTGAAGACATATAAGCAGGTAATGTGTCGGACATAGATTAATTTGGAAGAGATATGAAGAAGGAGGAGATCTACAGAGAGATGGAGAGGACGAGATCTAGAGAGAGGTAGAGAGGAAGAGGAATGAGAAACGGCGAAATGAAAATGGGAGGTTGAGAGGAGTAGATTTAGAGTTTTTTTGGGAATATTCTAGAGAGGATTTATGAGAGGGAGATGGAAGTTGGAAATTTGAATGTGTTAAGGGGGGGTATATCAATATTCCGTGGGAAATGAAAAAAAGGGAGGGAGTAATTAGATAAGTTAATAGAGATTAGGTGGAAATTAGATGGGTTAAGTGATGACCTTTTTTGTAAATATGCATTGTTAATAAGGATTGTTTGATCATTTGTTATACCCAAAAATAGAAATAAAGCAAATGGATAGATCATAGTGGGTTGGCCCAATATGGAAAATGGGTAGATCTTATGGAAATGGAGGAAGTATTAAATTTACACTATTTATGACTGAGGGTGCATATTTACGACTAAAGTTATACCCTTTTAACATTAAAGTTACACAATTAACCTCTAAAGTTATACATTATATAAATTGAAGTTACATAACCATTCAAGTTTGTTTTGTTTGGTTTTGTTTTTTATTTTTGTTTCTTTTTGACTAAAGTTATACCCTTTAAACATTAAAGTTGCACTATTTAGAACAAAAGTTATATCATTATGCACTAAAGTTAAACCTTTTTTTTTACGAATCATGATTTTGTTATTTGTTTTTTTTGTTTTTGTTATTGTTATTTGTTGTTTTTTTGTTTTTTGTTTTTTTCTTAGATTTACGGGGTTTTTTTGTTAGATTAACGGGTTTTTGTTATTTAATAGTAAATTGTTCGGTTTTTTTTTATTTTAGATTTAGTATTGATGAGATTTACGGTTTTTTCTACTTTATAATTTTTGTTTACAATTTACATTTGTTAACTTTTTTTTATTTTGAATTTTCAAAACTATATGTGAATACAACTAAAGTTATACTATCTGCTACTAAAGTTACAATAGTTACGACTAAAGTTATACACTTCAAACATTAAAGTTACATACACTTGGACTATATGACTAAAGTAACTTTAATCTCATCTTCTTATTGTATTGGTGTCAAATCTGAATTTATATTCCTAAAGTTATACAATTTTGGACTAAAAGTTATACAAAAAATGACTGAAGTTATACAATTTTGGACTAAAGTTATACAAATTTGTACTAAAGTTGTACAAAAAATGACTGAAGTTATACTATTATGGACTAAAGTTATACAATTTTTGACTAAAGTTACACAAATTTGGACTAAAGTTATACAAAAAATGATTGAAGTTATACTATTATGGACTAAAATTGTACTATTTACGGTTAAAGTTGCACAATTTTTTACTAAAGTTACATAATTTTGTATTAAAGTTACAGAAAAAAAAACTACAATTACAATATGACAATTTATATAAACTTGTTCTGTAAATTACCTATAATATAACTTTAATCCTTTTCTGTATAACTTTAGTCTATAATAGTATAACTTTAGTCATTTTTTGTATAACTTTAGTCGAAAATTGTGTAACTTTAGTCCATAATAGTATAACTTTAGTCCTTTTTTGTATAACTTTAGTCCATAATCGTGTAACTTTAGTCTATAATAGTATAACTTTAGTCTATAATAGTATAAATTTAGTCTATAATAGTATAACTTTAGTCCTTTTTTGTATAACTTTAGTCCAAAATTGTGTACCTTTAGTCCATAATAGTATAACTTTAGTCCTTTTCTGTACTAGTTGGTTGCACCGCGCGCAAAAGCGCGCGGTCCTTCAAGATATTTTGATCGTTGACGTTTCATGTATATGTTAGCGTATCTTTATTTGGTTCGGTTGTTTGTACATGTTGAGGTCAATTACAATAAAACTCTTGTTTTATTATTTTGATGGTTGAATCGATTGTAAACAAAATTGTAACCATTCATAAATAATTCGTATTTAACTTTGTTGATAGCATAAATATCCAAATATGGTCACGTCTCTTGCTTAGATGGTTAATTGCCAAAGAACACAATTAAATGGAATACATAAGACATTATCATGATGTTGTAGCCTATGAAATAACGTACTCCTATTCCTCTTCCTCCTTATACTAATCGCTCTTCTCCCCTTAGCCATTCTTACTCCTTTTTCCCCACCTTACTCACCCTCTACATCGTCCTCTTCTTTCTCTCTCTCTTTTCTCTCCAACGCCGCTGCATCCTAAACCACCACCTCCTCTTCAACCTCATGGTCCTCTTTCTTCCTTTTCCCCTTCCCCATCCTCCTCCCCTATACCTTATATTTCTCATATCCTCCTCTTATCTATCATTCATTTCCCCTCCTCCACTTGCTCCCATATTACTCTTCTCATTTTTCTTAGTAATACTCCTCTATATCTCCCCTTCCTCCTCCCTCTTCCTTCCTCTTTCTCTTTCCTCTTATTGTTCGCATCCTTTCATTTACCTTTCTCTACCCCCTCTTCTTTCCCCTTACGTACTCTCTTTCTCGACCCCCATCCCTTTCCCCTTCCTCCTCCCTTATACCTTCAATTTCCCCTCCTCCACTTGCTCTCATATTATTAATCCTCTAATTTTTCCTCGTACTACTCCTCCATATGTTCCCCTTCTCCCCCTCCACCCTTCCTCTTTTTCTTTCCTATTATCGTTCACATTCTTCCATTTCCCTCACCCCGCCTACTATTATTTCCCCTTGTTCTCTTTTTGGACCTTCATCCCTTTGCCCTTCCCACCATTCGTATTCTCCTCCTCCTTTTATCCCCCTACTATTTGTCCTACTCCCCGTAGCTTTTCCTCCTTCTCTTCCCCCCTTCCCATCATTCTCTTATTTCCCACTCTTTGTTGCCTTTTAAACCCCATCCTTCTCCCTCTTCTCATCCTTCTTGTCCCTCTCCTTTACTCCTCCGCCTACTATTTTCATGTTTCCCTGCCCCTCCTCCTATGTCTATTCTCTCTATGCTTGTTTGAAGAAAATGACATCGTGATTACGATTGCCTCTATTAATTGATACACTAATGAAAACGAAATTCGATACATATAATAAATTTTACTTTTTAAGTGGGGTTTTCTTATAATTTTTAAAAAAATTCATTATAACCATTTCTCTTCCTATTACTACTACTTGTACTCTCTTTTCTCCTCGTACTACTAACCATTTTTCTCTTATCCCTTAGGACTCCTCCTTCCTCATACCTATCCCTCTCTCTTGTCCTCCTCTTTCTCTCTCCATTTTCTCTCATGTCGTACCCGATTAGTTGTTATGGAAATCGCGCGCACGGTATATCTAGATAGTAATAATGACAAACTTTAGTCTAACTACATCTAAGGAAATAAAATATTACATAAGCTACAAGCCAGCTGAACTCCTTTGAGGAGATGTGAATTTGTTGAACCGTACTCTATTTTCTCTTTTCATTGCAAATTCATCACTTCAATTCAAACGCAAATTTGAATTTCACTGATTTCATCGCGTAAATATGCCCCGTTTAATCTATTATTCAATAAGGCATACACTTTTGAGAAAAATGACTACATTATTATATGATAAACAACAGTGTGAATTGCTCTTACACTGTTAAAATACAAGGGCATGCATGAAAGTATAACAAAGAACCCCTACACATAAAAAAGTTAGTTTTAGTGTTAACCAAAAACAAAATAATGTTTTTGTTGTCCTCTAATGTAGTAATATCAGCACTGCTGATCAGAACATAAAGTCTAGCAAATTAGATTAACATCATTAACCAACATGAGCTGTACATTGCATGTGCTACCATAAGCGACCATGTAGGAAGCTTAAACAACAGTCGTTTGAAAGGAAGGATTGACATAGCCTTTGATGTCTTCCAGGTGGCATTGGGTTCAGGAATCTTTTGCCGATGTGCAAGTATGTACTTCAGTTCATATGCAGATATCTGATGGCTTCTTTCCGGAATACTGGATGTAGTAGACAACCATACCAAAAACCCGTAGAAATCCAGATAATCCAAATATCACAAATGGACCGAACACACCAGCTTTAGACATAAGAATTTGAGACAGTACAAGAACAATAACACTTCCAAGCTGAAATCCAGCCGTCGCTAGGCCAACAGCTCTTGCTCGTTCTACCTGTGGAAACCATCTAGGACAGATAATTTCAAAAACTGAAACTCAGAAATCTGTTTCATCATCACTATATAAAAACAGTAGTGAAGCATCCAATAAAGACACTATGCCAATACGTTTTTCACTCTTGTCGACTCAACGTTATGCTTTGAAGAATATAACATGGTTTTTATTCAACATGGTATACATTAGTACCTCGATATCATATTGTTCATGGAAGGAAGAACAACACCTTCTACGACACTAAACATAGCTCGGATGAAAAGCAGAGCCCGGAGTGACTTCTCTGCTGCCCACGGAGTAAGAAAGGTAGCAAGTGACCATAAAACAACACCCCATCCCATCACGGTCTTCCCGCCATAGCAATCAACAAGAGCTCCACCAGCAATAGCCAATAGGGGACACAAGGTAGCCCTACAGGAAAGACGATTGTCATCATAGCTAAAGTTCTAAATGTTGAGATTCAACAATCGACCATGCACCAAACGTTGAGAACCAACGTTTGCCATGGTCCAAACGTGGGAAACCAACGTTGGTCGTGGTCCAAACGTGGGAAACCAACGTTGGCCGTGGTCCAAACGTTGGAATCCCACGTTTGGCCACGGAGAAACTTTTTTTTTTTTTTTTAAAAAAAATATGGAAACAACAATACAAACCCATGTTTAGTTTAGAGTAGCAACTCTATAATTGACTTGTCTTTTTGAAGGCTTTACTTTTCTACATAACTTACCAGTTGTCCAATCTTACGTTTACCGAGATGTCCAAATCTTACTTTCATATCCCATGGTACAAAAAATTCAATAGTCTTCGACATTAATGTATGATGGAATGAAGCAAAATGATTTACTAAACTCTATGCTCTTCTTATGTTGAAGTACTATCAAAGATTCTTTGTTATCATAGTAGTTTTTCTGTGACTCGCTCAGTTTGTTTACGGTACAAGATCATCAAAAGTAATCTCTTAACACTTTAAATGCAAGAAAATACATCTGTTCCCCCCGCTGTTAGTTTCTTTTGTAGATTGCCTCCTTGTAGAACATATGATTCATGAGCGGATCATTTATGATGGTCATCAGCTCAGCATGCTTAGCTATTAGATTTTGAAAGTCAATAGAGCCTTGATTTCTAAACTTCATAGCTGGTCGATAACGATTTGGTATAATACCATAATGAACAAAAACAGTGTTTCTTTTTTGGTAGTCAGGTATTGAGCATATGCCACCAAGGATATGGCAAGTATTAGACAGAAGGCACATGCCAACTCAAATGCTGGAATTTAAAACACGCGATATCAACATTCAGGTACATCACAATGATATATAGTATTCCCAAATCTCATGTTATCGACCAGCTAGGAAGTTTAGAAATCAAGACCCCAAAATCATGAAATGAAAGCCATATTGATTATGTCCTGAAACAGACGTGAAGCAATCTTAAATATAATTGAGCATTATCAATAGCTAAGAAGACCCATAACAGCCCCTCCAACAAAAATAATTTAACCATTTCACCCTCAGCCGCGAAAATTAAATTAACTTTCTTTTGACTAAGCATTTTGTTCTGCCCCACATACCACAATCTACCAATTCAATATAAGTTGGTTTTACAATATACAACAAGCCAAAAAGGATTCATCAAGTTGCCCAGGCAAAACAATGACACAACCCTCAATTCTCAAACCTTTACAAATAAGATTGTATAAAGTCGTTCAAATTAATCAACCATAATTTCTCATCTATGCCCACAAATTTTCACACATTCAAAAATGAAAAAACGTCAAATAGCTTCACAACTTTTAAAAACTTTACAATAAGTCTACCAAGTTATCTATCCAACTTCATCAATTAACCACTAAAAATCCTTAATAAAACCCAAAATTCACATTACATCCCTTGGAAACATCGTGAGATACTTAAATACCAACATTATCTAAAATCAAATTGAACAAATTACCAATACCCAGGTTAGCAAATATCATAAACCATGATTTCTTCAGCAATCCTTCACAAAGCTTGAGAGTTAAGACTATACCTCATTTTAAAAACTAAAATTCAGGAAATAGATAAAAATAAAAGATAACAGGATGATTAGATGAAGTAATCAAATCAGACCAGAAGATGTTTTGTTCATCCTCTCAGCTCCTATCTTCTGCCTTATTTTTTTATTTTTATTTTTTTACGCAACTTTTACAACGCGATTAAGTAAACAAACAGGCTTGACTCGTGTAGCAAAGATTGCCCTTTCAGTCATACTACGATGACGGGTATGTTGTTCCACTATCGCATACTACGTACAACTCAATGACAAATGCACAATAATCAAATGAAATACATGCAATTGTAAACATGTTTTGCTTTCACAAGATAACATTTGCTTAGGCTCTAAGGGTAAATTGAAGATTCAGACTTGAGATAGTCGTGGGCATTATTCTGAAATTCTTTTGATGTTCTCCACAGATACATGCGCCCAGTATGTGAAGGATGGTAAATTTAACTCAAGACCGAGCCATTAGTGTCAAGTATTAACGTCTTTTCTGGTAGTGCCTCCCCTTCCTCTCCACCTCATCTTCTCCACCACCCCAACTTCCCCTCCTCCCAAACCTCATCCGTATCCTCATCCCCCTCCTCCTAGTCTTTCCCATTCTCCTCCCCTACACCTAATCTAGATGTTTTTTAGATTCAGTTTAAAAAAAACTAGTTAGTCAGACATCAATGAGGTCAGTTCAATCTCATTAACTTTATCCTAATTTGGTTTCATAGTTTCAAACTTTAACCTAACAAAAATAATTGTATATATAGAAATGAAACATACTGCATGTGACTAAAACCTAAAGAGAATAAATGTGTCAATTCCAAGATGAGAGTATTCATACGAGATGGAGGAGAGAGCCCTTTGAGACTAACCGATACAAGAAATTATTAAGTCAAACTTTACCTCCACACCCATTTTAAATGCCAAAACCAACATAATTTGATCCATAGAATGTCAACAATGAAAGGGTAAAACCACAAAAACAAAGAGGGCCCAGATCTAAAAACACATGAACTAAGAGTAGTTAAATCAGTACCTGGCAAATCGCAGCACCAAGAGCTCTTCTAAGCCCGATAATGATATCCCGTCTCTCTTCGCACTAAGTGATCTTCGGAGCATTATTAGGTGCTCTAACCTATGCTTAACAGACACAACACTAAAACTAATCTCCTTTCCCTATAAAAAAAATGCTAGAAAATCAACCAAAATGCACAATTTAAACTCCACAATTTAAAAAAAAAAGGTGAAGACTGAAAGAAACAAAGCCCAATAAACTGACCTTGTATATGGAGAGCCTTTAAATCTTTAATAGTGACCATATTTGATCCATGCACACATATCAGAGGAGACTTTCTGCAAGCCACATGACACACTATTTCCTATTTTTTTTCAAAAATCACAAACAGTATCTTTGAGAAACTATCCACAACACACACTAAATGAACACTAAATTCAACCCAAAACAAGAAATAACTATGAGAGTGTGATGGGAATAAAACCTGTAGCTGAAGTGCGATGATGATCTCGCGCCGAACTGCGATGTTGTTTCCTACACACCAAAAACGAAAAC
Organism: Silene latifolia; assembly: GCF_048544455.1. NCBI lineage: Eukaryota > Viridiplantae > Streptophyta > Magnoliopsida > Caryophyllales > Caryophyllaceae > Silene > Silene latifolia. The sequence goes on along the minus strand of NC_133537.1, from coordinate 23,738,283 downwards.
AAATCTCAAACAAAGGCAATGTGAAATTAGTTGAATTCGACATTTATTCACACGCGTCCACGAATGAATCAATGAATTAAAAATGTCAAAAATCAAATGGAAAACTAAGGAAATGATGAGAAAAGCATACATCTAAGGGAGGTTGAGTAACCATATTCATTGATGATTGATGTGAGAAAGGAGTATACCTGAAGAAAATTTGAGGCATAGGTGATTGATAAAATAAAATGGATCGAAATAAATAAATTAATAAATAAAGGGGATCGATAAAGATGGATGAATTGATAGAGTTAAAGGGGATTATTGATAAAGATGAAATGAGTGATGTAGAGGGAAAAAGGGAGAATGAGTGGGTGAGAAGGAGACGAAGAAAGCTAATTATGAATGAAACATGCTGAAGATTTTGATCAGTTTTGGTAATTAAGGCCTACACAAATCCTCAAGCCCAAAGTAACTGAATAAGCAAGGAATGATATGTAAATCGACTAAGCAAAGCCCAAATCACCCGCACAAAACAGCCCAACCCAATTCCGTGACACTATTCATTATAGAAGTTACTATTCATAGTGAATAGTAACTTAGTGCTCACACTTTTTAGATAAGGTGTAAGATAACTTTAGTCCATAATATTATAATTTTAGTCCTTTTTTGTATAATTTTTGTCCAAATGTAATTAAGATTTGAAACTAACACAATGTCATTGTTGTACATAATGTAAGTTAAAGTTATACATAATGTCAATAAAGTTATACATAATGTCAGTGGAGTTATACATAATGCCAGTGAAGTTATACTTAATATCAGTGAAGTTATACATAATGTTGATTGAAATTATACATAATATCGGTGAAGTTGCACACAATATCATTGAAGTTGTACATAATGTAAATTAAAGTTATACATAATGTCAGTGAAGTTATACATAATGTTGATTGAAGTTATACATTATATCGGTGAAGTTATACACATTGAAGTTTTAATAATAAATCCAAAAATTTTATATAACAACACGAAATTTAACAAGACGAAATTTTAAATAATTTATAAAACAAGCGGTTGAAGTTGTAAACATTGAAATTTGAGAAAATAACTAAATATACATTGAAATTTAAATACTAAACAGATAAATTTATATAACACAACGAATTTAACGAGACGAGATTTAAAAAAATAAAAAACAAGACTATTTTTGAAATGTCAAAATATGAATTATAGTAACTTTAATATATTTAAGATTAATAATAACAAATAGAAATAAAACAACTCCAACAACAAATTTAATACCTAATCTGGAAAAAAAAAACAAAAAAAAAAAACAAAAAAAAACGGTAACTTACTCGTGGTGGTGGTGGTGGTGGTGAGTGGTGGTGTCGGGTGGGGTGGTGGTGTATGAGGAAGAGGAGTTTTGATTTATTTGAATTTTTGATTTTTTGGGTTTTTTATTTATTTGGATTTTTTGGGTTTTTTTTATTTATTTGGATTTTTTTTGGGTTTTTTATTTATTTGGATTTTTTGGGGTTTTTATTTATTTGGATTTTTCGGGTTTTTTTTAATTGAGGTTTTGAGAGAAGAGAAGAGTGAAATGTGTGAAAGTAGAGAGAAATGGGTGGGTGGAAAACAAATATATAGTAAATTAGTGATTAATTAGGGTGGATTAGTAAGATGTGTTAATTAGCATCTATAATGACTTTGGGTGAGTTCCTCTCATCCCTCCATCTCCCTCCATCCAATGGCTCATAATAGGCCTTATGGACTCAATACATATACATGGACTCAATATATATATATATATATATATATATATATATATATATATATATATATATATATATATATATATATATATATATATATATATATATATATATATATATATATATATGGTTGGGTCGGTGCGAATCGTACGAACTAGCTTCAACACATTTTTTTTTTTAGATACACTTTATTTCCTTACTAGATACGCTTCTTATTCAGATACATTTTATAACATATGTAGATACACTTTTTTCACCCTAAAATTGTAGATGTACTTTTACACTTTTTTAACACTAATTTTTTTGGGAGTTTTAAGACCAACTCCGAGATACATTTTATACTATTTGCGGATACATTTTATTTATTAGCGGATACACTTTGTGGAAATTGCTACAAGTTTTAACACTAACTCTCGGATACGTTTTATATTTTTTGCGGATACATTTTATATTTTTGGCGGATACACATGACATTAAAGCTAGATACACATCTTTTCAAACCCAGATACACATGTCATTAATAGTCAGATACTTCCAGATACACATGATATAACTACTAGATACACATGTATCCCGCAGTAATACCATGTGTATCCGGGCCGATATTATGTGTATCTAGGTGGTATATTGCGTATCCACTAGTCCATTACCACCATCGCCACCACTGGCCCCACCATTACCAAGGTGACCTGAACTAACACCACACCACTACCACCACCATCCCATAGATCGACTACACCAGCTACATCATCCCCACCATCGCCACCGCCACAACCACCACCATTGTCCTTAGCACCAACGCCGCCACCCACCACCGCCACTTTCACACATCAGCCACATCAGATGGCACAGGAGACATCAGTGAATAACTCAGACAACGCCGAAGATATCGCTAGACACTTCAAATGACGCTGACGTCATCCACAAGCTTTCCCATCCATAACCACTAACCTCGTTAGAACGACAACCTGAAATGGCGCCGACAATAGCCTTTTCTATCATTGGTTCAATCAAATATGTCGAAGAGGACATTTTATTACTCGAAATTTTTGGACAAAGTCATTTTTGTGATTAATTTTTCAAGATGTAACTTTATGTTTAGTAGATCTATGATTACAATTACAATTTTTCGAATTTTGAAGAAGGGAAATCATAGTCGATTTTGAAATGGAGCTCCGAATGGTGAAGGTAATTGAATCATCATTGAAATTTGAAGAATGAATAATCGTTGTCATCTGATGGTGACGGCAACCACCTAACCTACCCCAGATCTACGCGGGGTTCACGGCAAGTGAGCAAGGCAGGTAACTGGATAGACGAACAAAGGAAAAACATGGTGAAGATGGTTATGTATTTAAGCCTAAAAGAGTGAAATCGCCGGAGAGGGAAATCCAAAGCCGGACCTCCGACGATGCACACATAAGAAAATAGAGAAAGAAAGTAAGGCCGGAAGTGGGATAAGGAATGATCAGAGCGAGAATGGAGGTGGCAGTGTGTGGTGGCCGAACATAAGCCACCGGCGACGGAGGAGGTTATGGCGTCAGGTTGTTTGGGGGTGATGAAGAAGTTATGTGAGAGTAGTGTTAGGTTATTAAGGAGGGTGGGTAGTAAGTAGTTGGGCTTTAATCCAGACCCTTTATTTCATGTGGTTTGGGCCTCTGAATTGATTAGTCTATTTGCTTTTTAAGTTAGTACTTTAGGTTCGCACGAGATCCTATATATATATATATATATATATATATATATATATATATATATATATATATATATATATATATCATCATCATCATCAAATTAGTTACAACTTATGCATCAAATTATAAAATTAATTACAGAAAAGTAATTGGGGAAAATACCTATGTCCGCAGTCCTTTGATCAGAGTCGCAGACGAGAATAAGTGACGCCCTCACGTTAAGGGATTGATTGAATGAGGAGTTGAGGAATTGAGTCTTGAGGTGTGATGAATTTAGGAGAAGAAGCCAGGAATCGGAGTAGTTGTAAAGTTTGATAAATTCTAATTTAAATAATTCGACACATAGTAGATATGACTAGGGCTGTGCACCGGTCCGGAACCGGAATGGACCGGAACCGGAATCCCAAAAAACCATGGACCAGAGACTGGACCGAAATTAAAAATTCCGGACCGGGATCGGACCGGAATAATTCCGGTCCAAGACCGGACCAGACCGGTTGGACTGGAATTATTTTTATATACCCACTTTTTTAAATTCTGGTCCAAAAATCCGGACCGGTTGGACCGGATTCGATAAGCCCAAATTGTTTTTATAGATAATATTTTTTGAAAAAAATTAAAAAAATAAAAATTCCGGTCTTTCCGGTCCGAACCGAAATTTTCCGGTCCAAGACCGGACCGGACCGGAATCTTAAAAAATGGTGGACCGGATACCGGAACGAAATTTTTAATTCCGGTTCCGGTCCAGTGGATTCCGGTCCGGACCGGTCCATTTTGCACACCCCTAGATATGACCGTTTGATCTTTTAAATTCCTTACTATAGAAATCAAAACATTAGAATGTTTTGATTTGGCTCATGATTTTTATTGCTGAAAAACAAATTGTTCAATAAGTTTTAAACCCGTACAAAAGCTTTTGTTAGATTAAATGGTGCAAGTAATGCAAACGAGGAAGCTAATTAAATTAGCATGTGAATGAATATAACATGTGTTCATTCCAACATTTTTTTTGTCTCATAACCTAATAAATATCCTCATAGGCTATATGTTAACCTATGGGATATCTCTTAGGCTATGGACTAATGACATTTATCCCGTATATATCCTAATTAATAAATAAACATGTGAATAAACAAAACATATGTAGAATCCATAGCCTTAGAGATATTCCCATAGACTAAAAGGCTATATATGTTAGCCTATGGGTGGCTATATATTATCCAGTTATTCTCCATAACCTTAGAGATATTCCCATAGACTAAAAGGCTATATATGTTAGCCTATGGGAGACTATATATTATCCACGGGCTTAGGATCCATAGCCTACGAGATATTTCCATAGACTAAACGCTATATATGTTAGCCTATGGGTGGATTAGGATATTTATCCCCGTATGATACATACATATAGTATGATACACATGAGTTCCATATCCCAATTTATGATACCTCCCCATATGCAAAATAAAACCATTTTAGCTAAAATTTTACATACAGTGTGTAAATACTACATGTGACAACATACTAAAATTTCATGACCAGATTCGAAGTTTAACTATTTTTAACCATATTACCTCCATTTAATCCATTTTTATCATATAAAAATCATAAATCATGCAATATAAAACATTTTTATACGAAATTTTACATACAATAAATAAAATATGCATGTGAGGTCATATAAAAATTTCAAGGTCAGAAACTTAGTCTAACTATTTTTAGCATTTTAAATATCATTTTACTAATTAAAATGTGATAAAATCACTAAAAATCAAATAAATGAGCAATAAAATACCATAAATCATCAAAATGACCTAAAATCAATTTAGGACCAGAATATTAACATGCAAAAATTTCGTGGCATTTATCTTTATAAATCACAAATTATTAGTTTTATTTAAGTTACAAATAACTCGAAAAAACTATAAATCGATTATGCATGCAACATCCTAGGCTCTTGATACCGATTGTTTGCTTCATAAACATGTTATTAGACTCTTACTAATAGTAAAATTAACTAACTCTTTAACTAAAGTGAGGATCTAGTGCATGCATAACAAAATAAGTAAAATAAGAAGAAAATAAGATCTTCTTACAAAGGGTGTATGCCGAAATGGTATACTAATTAGGACTCCTTCCTAGTTAGTCTTCTTAAGATATTCCTTAGCTCCAAAGGGTCTTCTAGTTCCAATAATGGGAACTACTCCTCAAAGATTTGTACCAAGGAAAAACTCTTAATACTAATACTAATTTTAACTAGAAATTAGTACAAGTGCCCTTAAAATAATTTACTAAGGGCTCGTTTGGTTGATACGGGAATTACATTGACGTGTTAATTTGCAATGCACGGGAGTTTAATTCCTACATTAAAATTCACGTGAATTACAACTATCCGTTTGATTGTCATGTTGGAGTTTTACTTTCCTAGGAATTTCCAATGACCATGAGGGGGGTAGGTAGTTAAATTCCTCCATCATGTAGGAGTTGGAAATTCCTAGGAGTTTTAAACTCCCCCATTTTACAAAAAATGGGGTAACCAAACAAACTTTAAAAATCCCAATTCATGGGATTTTAGAATTCCCATGAATTGGGTGAGCAACCAAACGAGGCCTAATATTATTGAATTACTACTACAAGTAATGTTTGATAAATATTAGTGGTTTTTGTGATTTTACTTCTTAAGTTTTCTAACAATTTTAGAGGTTTTTAGAATATTGGATGATGAAGAACAAGAATGAATTGAAGAGAGCGAAAAATGAGAAAAGCAAATCCTTATAAAAGAGGAAGTAGCCGGGTAGCATGCCCTTGAAGGGCCAATGCATGCCTCTCTTTTCTTTTGTTGTTCTTACCCAAGTTTACTAGGCATGCAACCCTACTAAACTAGGTAATGATAGTGTTTCATTTTACAATTAAAATAAACAATCCACTAACTCCTTCCTCTCTCAATTTTTCGGTCCATTTAGGATAAAATGGATGGCCATTTTTATTTGTCAAATGTAAATGTCACATTACATGTCACACATGGTAAGTAATATGAAATAAATCATTTTATTGCATACTAATTAATTTAAATATCATAATTTAAATTAATAATTTTACATTCAAAAATATCTAGTAATTCATAATTACTAGTGTCCAAAATGGGTCATAACATTATAATTCACAACTACTTGTAATTATAATGAATCATTCATTCTTATTTAAATTGTTTCATAAACAATAATAAAATTTTAGTAATAAAACATTTCAATTACTAAAACGAATCTTAATTAATCGAATTACAATAAGATACGTATTCTCACTTACAAAAACCTATCGTTCAATTTTAAGGAATTAATTAACTTGTATCGATATACAATTAATTAATTTATCAATTAAGAGCGTTACTCTAGAGGTATGACCTTAAGGGATCAACTGATCACCACCGTCATACGACAGTAATGTCAAACTCTAGTCAGCCAATCATTACCGATTAGTGTGGTTCAGTTGACAATATATTATAATTTTCCCTTATGTATTATTGTTATGAGATTTAAACATCTGATCGATCGCACTATTTTCGAGGACACATACTCCAACATCTTCACCAGCAAAAATCACTCTAAAAATCTTCAAAAACTTCAAATTAGTCTTGGGTGCTAGAATTCAAATTTCTAATCCTTTTTCTTCTCTTAATCCTTGTTAGTGGATAATGTAAGTGAATTACTCCTCTCTTTTATTCTTTCTCTAGCTAGTTTTGGCCTTCCCTTAGTTAAATTTTACTCAAATTTCTTAATTGGCTTAAGTTTTGTTGGTTATTTACATGTTTGTACTATACATAAATTGTGGTAGTAAACAATTTTCCACACTACTTTTGTGAGCAAACATCGAAATTTTATGTCAAAAATTTTCTCTGTGTGGAAAATTTCGAAATGGCTTATATGTTTATTGTTGGATTTTGGTGTTTGTTATTTGGCTTAGTTGTACAACAAGGTTTAGTCTTTATTGTTGATTTTGAATTTTATCTTGCATGTGCAATTTTGTCATAATTCTTCATCAAAATTTCTAGAGGGTGTTACATTCATTAACCCCTAAATAGACTCATTTAATTTAGTTTTATAAATTACTCATAATTTATGTCAAGGATCTAGTTGCATGCAAATGAAATTAACAAAATAAAGTGAAGAAATGGATTTTCTCACATCATATGTTGGACGATTTTGGGCACTAGTTTTGGACTCCTTCCAAAATCTAGTTCTTGAGCTATAAACATTGGATGATCCTCCAAAGAACCCAAAGCTTCAAGTTTAGAAGCACTCCTCTTAGTTGCACCCAAGACATACCCTTAAAACTACTAATATTATTAACTAGATATAAGAGTAGTAAACCTTAAAATAAATCTAATAATATGTATTACTACTTCTAGTAATATTTTGAGTTATTAGAAATATTATGAACAATTTTTCTTTTCAAAAAAAACCAATTTTTGAGAGAGGTAAGAGAGAGAGCATTTTTAGAGCATAAGAAGTGATACAAGAAAAATAAGAACCATTCTCCTTTTCTTATGGAGCAATCGGTTTTTAGCTTCAAAATTGGGGAAAGGTGAGCTTTATTTTTTTTTTGTCTTCTCAAAGCACTAGCTTAGGAGTCTAATTTAGGGTGGTCATAATTATGTTAGGAGCATCTTTATGTTAGGAGCATAAGAAGTGATACAAGAAAAATAAGGCCTTTTTTCTGAATAATTAAGGACATCTCCAATGTTGCAGAACTCTTGTACGATAAAGAATCTCCAATAGGGCCTTTTTTCCTAAATAATTTATTCCAAGTGACATTCTTATAGTTAATAATAATAATCATAAATTATGCTCCTAACATAATGAGACATTCTTGTCTAAGATATCTGAGAACTTCTCAAATCGAAAACCATGATGTAAGATGGTTGGAGTTACAGACTTATAGCCTGATCCACACGTGTTATAAAGCTAAAGTATAACCGATTCTTGTAGTCTATAGAGACTTTGTTGACATAAGTACCTGTGTTATCAGAGACTTCCATATTCGTTAATCTGTATTCCTTGCCTTCTTCAATAGCCTTTTGAAACTTACGAATAAATGATCTTCGTACAGTAGCTTGAATTACATTTGCGGTTTGCCTATAATTTTTTTTTTAAAATACTAACTAAAATCAATTAAAATAATAAATAATAAATAGTATAAAATAATATGGAATGAGAAAGAATTAAAAACACAATTAATAATATTTCGTAAAATAACATGTGATATATAAATTATTGTCCTATTTTATTATTGTCCTATATAATAGGATTGGGCCAATAAGCTATTACACAAATTAGCCCAAAAAAGTTTAATACAAACTAATTTGGTGAAGACCATTTAGACCCCAATCAAAGACTTGAGGAACGTTCAATCTTGTTCTTCGGAAACTCACAAGTTACCCTCACAAAGTCGTAAATGTAAATTTCTTATACATCATCGCTTCAACATTGAAGACTCCACCACCACCTGCTCCGCGACCGCCCACCCGCGCCGCCCACCAACGCCACCACTTACGCCGCCACCCTCTACTGTCACTTTCCCCTTGTTTCTTGTGTAAGTTTTTTCTAGGGTTTGTTAATTTACAAACTAATTCATTTTTTTTTTTGTGATTATTCAATCTAAATTGTATTTTGGGTGTTTGTAGCTTGTTTTTGTTGAATTGCCAGTTGATTATAATTCGCAATATCTGTACCAAGAAACTTCAATTAAGCCTGTTGCCTAATTTGTGATTTTTGTGATGTAATTTGTGATTTATGTATTTTTTGCATTTACAATTTTTACGATGACCCGTTTTGAAGAGTTGGAAGCGGGTTTATCGAGTGAGTCATATGATGAAAACGAGTCCCATAAAGACGACGGGGAGGTGAGCAAGTACAAAATAAGGGGTTATGATGCACCCAAAAAATTTGAGGTTGATGATACAAGGTGTTTAGTAACCTTTGTAATAGTTATCGTACTTGTCATGGTAATCATGTATAGATCTGGTTATGCATAAGGATCATCCTTATCTAGAAGTTCTTTTACCTCCTTTTACATGGAGAGGGGGGTGCGTGGATAATTGCTCTGCTTAGGTATTTTGATGATGGGATAATTTTTTGGACATTCTCTTTAGGGAGAGAATCTAACCTATTTCATTATGGGACAATTTTTTGTGTCTCTTAAAGAACATGTATGGTCAATGGGTTTTGTCAACCTTTGAAGGTGTATTTGTATAGGAAGTTTATCGGGTTATCGTGTACGAAAAATCTAGGAATCGGGCAATGACAATGTCTAAAGCTAGTGTGCCCTCTTTTGTAATATTGCTAATGTAATCACGCCTTCCACGTTTATATATGCAAAATTATAAAGCAATTGCTTTTAATTTGGACCCTCTCTATTTGTGATTTGTTTTTTTTTACATAAAGCACTCTTAAGCCTTGCAGCTCAATTCTTATATGACTTTGTGGGTATGACTGAAATTTGATGTGTACGAAATAAGTGGTCATTTGCATATGAATTACGAATTCCAAATTTAATATGTTGGTCTAGGTTAGCTTTTATACAATTCAATTTCTTTTCAGGTTTGCTAATTGCTCCTAGCCTCGATCAAACGTTACAAATCTATTGGTTATTTTCCCGATAAACATGTCATATGCAAAATACTCAAAACCATATACATGCAATCATGCATTTTAATGAATTACAAGGTAGCCATGGAGTTTAGCGGTTGTGAGGGATTTGCTTGTGTCGTGTGACTCTGTGAGTACAAGGTAAACCTTGTACACTCAGTGTATTCTAGACAAGAGTTATATGGGTTGAGTTTAGAAGTTTGGGATCTGAACCGTACCTTTGAGTGGCTAGGGACGCTGACATGTCTCTTGTGAAAGGACATGACAGTTTTGAACATGTTCCGTATGCTATACGACAAGAAGGCGGGATTAAGGGCCACACTTTTTTATTCGTTAAACCCATAAGCCTGATATTGTTTTCTTGGGCACGTTAGTGGGTTTATGATCATATTGGTGGGTCATGGGGCCTGTTTATATAGTGCCCTGCATTAGGCGGGTGTGTGTGTGTGTGTGTCAAATGTAGTGTTGATTAATAGAAATCTATAGTATAACCGAAGTTAGAATTGAACTAAATTACAAGCGAAGATTTGATTAATTCTCACTTTAGTTATCAATAGACTTCAAGAAAGAATGAGAATCATTTATCAGATGCATCATATCGAACGGTTGGATTTGAAGTTTTGAACTTTACTACCCAAGTCACACGATCTGAAACATTCTGCATCTCTACCTTTTTAAATACCTCCCACCGACACCGATATCGCTCTTTGCTTCACACTGTAAGAAGGTACCTTATTTATTTATTTATATATTGTTTGCTCTTTTTCGCCCACTTTGATTTTATTTATATAATTTTTGCCACAATTTGTGCTTTCGGCTTTTTTCTAGTGTATATTGTATGATGGATGATTTTGATTGTTGAGCTGGTTATATTATGGAATTATATCAGATGAATATCTTCTAGTAAGTTTTAGTAATGTGGTGTGTTAAGGCTCAATTCGGTTATGATTGTGCAAACTTTACTACTTCAGTTAAAGCTATATACATTTTAGTGACGAATTAGGCTTCAATAAGTTTTAGTCATTTTACTTCTCGCTACACCCGTGGTTATGTGCTAATTTTCCTTCAGAGGTGTAAATCCTCATAATTCACCTTCCCCCCCGAAGTCGGATCAGTCGACCTTTCTATGCCAATCCTCATAATTCACCAGTTTCGCACTATCATTTTTTTTTATATATTTAGTTATGATAAGCTAATAACCCTAATATTTTCAGAATCATGGAGCTTCTTTGTCCTTGTGGGAAAGGATGGCTGATCAGGAAAGTTACGAAGAACGGCCGGAATGTGAATCGTCCTTACTATAAATGCCCTGGTTCTCAGATGGTGAGTTTTTTACTCGTTTTACATATACGTCTTAGTACTTATACACGGGTAGTTAAGTCTACTATGAACAACCTCTTTGTGCTATGAACACCCGCTTTTCAACACAAAGTATTTTGTTGGACATGTGAGGTCGTTCTCAGTCTATTTTGGCAAAATAGATAACAAAATTCGAACATGAACCGACCCGGAATATCTACAACCGATTAAAAGTGGAAATTGAATATAACCTGAGTTAAACCGAACTGAAACCGAAAAAAAAAAGATAAACCGAAAAAACCGAACCGAAACCGATCCGATTGATCCGTTTGCCACCTATAGATTTGGGATCGGTTTTTTTTTTCAACACTTTTTGACTCTTTAAAAGACTAAAAGTCTTTCATTGAAAATAAACCTTTGTCGGCATGTCTGTGAGTCATTTATCTTCGATACTCCCGCCCCTTCTATCTCTCCTTCAATTCGCCTACAGAAGGCCGTTCTGGAGTCACTTCTCCCATTCAACTCGGATTTGTTTCACACGCTATTTATCATGTAATTACCAGTAAAAGGAGAAACACAATGAGAAACAATTTAAAAGGTGTTATTTCCTTCTTTTTTTTCTCTTTTTTTTTTTTTACCATTGTTCCAATTTATATTTTATAATATTATATTTTATATAAAGTTATTATCTTTTCAGGGAAGAGAAAGCGGACGGAGACGGAGATCGTCTCGGATTCAGAGAGCGTCTGTAGCAATTTCGAGGTAAAATTTTATAAAATTATGTGGGTATATTCCCCGGATGTATTTGTTGTGTGAGGAATTTGTTTTTGCTACTACTAAGTATAAGACTGAGGAATGTTTATTCTCTGGGATTGGGATTGATGATTAGGCAGCCTCCATATTTGAGTTCATATTCCTTTTTTGATTCAATTCCAGATCCCCACAAGTATTATGCAAATGTCGTTTTCGTCTTGATTTGTACTTAAAAATATGGGCCCTGGTCTCACATAAAGCATGTGTAGATTGGCATTTTGGTGGTCAGGGCTCAAAATGAGGAATTAGAAATTACTTTTAGTTCTTTCATGTTTGTATAATCACAAATTGTATCATCTCGTAACTTCCATAGGTTTCTGAGCCGATGTGCTATATCTTGATTAACTCACTTTTTTTCAAATCTTATATCTAAAATAACTTTCTTTAAAATCTTACATGAATGAGCTTAATTAGTGCTTTGTCATATCATATTGAAAATGGTGACTTGTTGACGTTGTCGTAACTCGTCCTAGTGACTATGCTTTGACTAGTTGACTATTCTTAACTGGTGCCTTGTTGTAGATACCTCATTTCTGCACCCCTCGCAAACCACCCGGTGATGATTGGGCCGCATGTTTGCTACGCGGAACGATTTGTGACAGTTCGTAAGTTTATCGTCAAGTGATTGCTCAAATACTAATGTCTACCTCTTAGTTGTCATCTACGTGCCGATACGGTCGTTTTGACAGTAATTAGAGTACATTTGGAGTCCGGGTCTAAAACCGTCTTCATTTTCTGATAACCGTTAAATCCCGAGTCAGAATGTTCTAGAACGTTCTGGATATTTCTATTCCATATTTTATAAATATTTCACAATCTTTATCCTTTGGTAAACAATTTCCCGTAATATTCACATAAAATATTAAGGAAAACCAAATTATTCCGTCCTACCATAACTTAAACACGGAAATCTTTCTTCCGCAGAGAGAAAACCACTTGGAACAGACGTAGCAGTGTCTGTCGCCTCTTCCAAGAGACGCAGTGTGGCTGCTGCGCCTCTTCCCAGTCCTTTCTCGTAATTGTCGTATCTTTTTCATATCTTTCCGAGATTCACTTCCAAAGACTCTCCGAAACCCTAATTCCTTCACGTGATTAGTATAAATAGGAGCCTTCGCTTCTCATATTTCTCACGCGAGTGTCCGCCCTTCTCTTCTCCCTTTGCATTCTAGACCTTTGTTCTTACTTTTTGGCGTCTACGTGCTTGAACTTTCGTCCACGTAAGCTCGGATCCTTCTGAGTACCAGCCTCGTTTGCATGACCGACCAATTTGACCAACTCCACAATCAATCAACTTAATTAATCTATTCGTTTTCCTCTTACGAGGGCACTTTCTTTACATTCGCGTCGAGCATCACTAATCGATATCTTAGTTCATCTCGTTTCGTCAAATATGTAAGTCTGAGGGTGTATAATCTCTCTTTTATTATTGTTCTTTACTTTTTGTATCATTAATGTAAGGTTTACGTCGAAAATACCACTTAAAACCGATTTCTAAAACCGTGCTTTAAAACCTTTTTTAACGGATTTTCAGAAGACAAACCGTCGAGAAAGGACGCAGCAACTGCTGCGCCTCTTCGAAGGAGCGCAGTTCCTACTGCGCCTCTTCGTGAGGCTGCCGCAGTTCCTGCTTCCTTTCTTCTTCCTTCGTCCTCTGTAATCGTTCGTGTTATTTGTTTTCTTTAATTCTTTGACGCACAATCACATGATAATCTCGCATGTATATTAATCATCATCATTAACATGTTTAATTCGTCATTAAATTCGGCTTAAATCCCTTATAATCTCATATTTGCGGGTTTTCGTCATTAGATTCAATCCGGTTTGTAGAAATTCGATTTGTTCATATTGAGTTTCTGGAATTCGATCTTTGATATATTTTCATCTATCTTTTGTCGTATTCGTCATTAATTTGTCATTAATTCGTCATGTTTAACCTATTTTGTTCATCTATGTCACTAATCAATCATTCTTTCATGTAAATAATCTGTTTGCATCCATCTCATCCATGTTTTATTGCTTTTATGACCTTCAATCACATGTAAATAACCCATTAATCATTTCCATCCGAGTAAATATTATTAATTAACCGTTAAAATCACCAATTTACATTAACGATTTGCAGTTCGGCTTCACAGCCAGAACTCACCCTTGGAAATGACGCAAGAATCGCGCGCTCTTCCAAAGGGCGATTCTGCTACTGTTCCAGGTTGAGTTCTGTTTCTGAACTCCGTTGTTGCTTGACTTAGTTTAATTAGCTTACATATAATTGACTATTATTCGTATTATCGCCTTGTGATTTGTTCGTTATTTTATTCCTTTATTCGTTTTTCTCAAATTATCCGTTTTAAAAGGTATTTTCGACATAAATCGCCTAATCCATTGTAATTATTGTAATTTTCATTATTGTAATTTTCCTATTGTATTTATCATTGAATTTTGTACCATTTGTATGTTTTCACATGTAATTGAACCTTAAATCCTACTTCGACTCAATTGTTTGCTAATTACGTGTTTCACCGACTTAGTCTAATTTTCACATGTTAGGATTGAAACTTGGATGTTGCATTACATGCATATAATCGACGATATATCAAGTATAGATGATGTCCCTAATCATTAGTAGAGGCCGCTATCGAGGCGGGCGAGATTAGGTGTTCGATCAAAAGAGCTTCCTAATACGTACCCTCACCCCTTACTCCAGATCTCTGTTAACATCCGTGTTCATTGGCATCCACGAGAGTCATTCTAGACATAGAATGCTAAGGGTAACGATTGCTTAGTGTTCATGTCTTTACTTTGTGTCTTGACATGACACGAGGTATTCGAACGGTTCCAATTTCCCATAAAAATTGGTGGCGACTCCAACAAAAATGCAAACGTTTGTTCTCTTTCTCCCAAGCGCCCCCGTGGGCCCCCCGCTATCCACACTTGTCATATAATGGTCAAGTTTATTTTAGGAAAATAAATAATAATCCTTTAAACACCACACTAACGGTTTACAAATCTCTTGGTTTTGGACATATATTAAGCATATTGTGTTCTAGCATTGTAAGCATACATTATGTATTGACTAATTGTAGATTTCTTTTTTGATAATGTTGCAATTTCATTCTCCACAACTACTTCAGAAACGTTAAATTATCAGGCACCAGAACTTGGCGGGAAAATGGATCGAGCACATGAACTAGGCGTGAAAACGACGAATCTGGGTCTACCAGCAGAATTTAACAACACTCTTGATCTGTGGCCTTTATGGAAGGATCAAGTGTTCATGAATGAACTGGTCCAAGCTCGAGAGAATAATGGAGTTTACAGGGTGTTGGCGCAGCGCCCTAACTAATCCTGGAACTTGCCGCAATTATGGGATACCATTGCAAAGTCTGTAGAACATATTTGTAGAGAAGTTTACAAGGATCCGAACACGTCTATGGTAGATAACGAATCTATTATATTGACAAGCGTTGAGCAAGTAAAGGAAAGGGAAAGACTCTTCAAGAAACATCCCATATGCTCTTGGTAAGTATTTCCATCTTATTCTACAGAATTGTTTTTTTTTTTTTTTTTGGTGAAATGTGAATCATTCTATGGATGTATCGCGAGCCAGGCACAATGATAGCCATGGTCTTGTCTTTGAATCTTTATCCTATAATAGCAAGACTATTTCTTGCATTTCTAGGAAGCCATATTAGTCATTTGGAATTTTAGAAACATCAATTGAAATTCCAACTGCATTCACAAATCCCCTGTTTTCCACAAACAAGTGAATAACCGTCATTTTCTCTCCACTTGACAGCCTTGCCCATCTTACTCTCAACAACTAATACAAAATAAATGTTGATTATCAAAAGTTACTGGGACTCCTTTATTTTCAAAATCAAACCAACTGTTTTTGAATGAATTAATGTTTTAGACAATAGCATAAATTCAATATATGATCCATGGGTGGTTCACTCTTGATAGATGTTTGTGCATTGGTTCGTTTTCACAAGTGCATCCCGAGAACATTGAATTGTTTTAGTTGATTGAGGTACAAAGGTTGAATCTTTTCTATTCAACTACCTAAAGAAACTAAAGGTTTTATTGAGTTTAACATAATTTACATGATAATTTACCATCGGCTGCTAGGCTAAGCTAAAAGCTACATGATGATGAGAAATGGGTAAAGTAAGTTATCTTGATGCTTGATTGAAGCGGGATTTATCAAGGGGCTTTGTGAAATAAAACAACTAAGTGGTTCTTGAATAAAAAGTATGTTGTACTTGACTCTTGACTACAATGTGAAATAAAAAAACTAAATAAATGTAAGTGATAACGAGAACCAGTGGAAAAGATAAGAACAAGAGTTTTTAGGTGGTTCGATTTTCTCTCTAAAGGTATATGTTCACTGTCTTTTTAGTAATCTTTTGTTTAATAATCCTACCATATTACGAAGAAAACGGATCCACGATCAAACCCCATCGAGAAACTCGAGTCATTGTGTATTTGTGTCATAGGACTATAAAGAAAGAGGACTAACTACTACGCAAATCTGAGTTAAACATTGGACCGTACAGTTCTTTGTACTGTTTGGTTCGTGACTTATTAATATTTTCTTTAATAATTCTATATGACTACGAGAAATACTCACGCCCTCCTTACACACAAAAGAGGATGACGATCCTGCTCATTTTCATTCTGGTCCTCCTCCTTTGAGTGTAAGGAGGACGTCCTCCTGAAAGACATAAGTATTTCTCATCGGACTACATGTATAGTCACTAGTACAAATAATTTTGATCTCTCTCAATTAATAGAGTCATATTTAGCTCATTTTTTCAATATAAAACATGACGACTACTCCCAGTGTAAACCCATGTTTCTCTCAAGATATATGGTTCGAAAGTAAAGATTGAACCTGAACTTAGTGGTGCTCCAACTGTGAACTCGTTTGAAATAGTGTCAACCAGGTATTTAATGCTCAGTCTCTTATCCAGGTTCTTTGTTTCTTTTCTAAGTGAGATGGCTGGATTAGATGTTGTACTTCAGTACATGTACTTCTAATGGACTGTTGTTGGTCAATCAAGCATTTTTAATGAATTATATTACGTCATTTAATGGTCTAAATTTACGCTTGAAATATTATGATACACTCAAGTAAAGAATTTGATAGACTTCTCTTGACACCAGTAATCACCCGAAGAAGTCACGTTTATCAAGATTCTTGATCGCGTTACTCCATTTTGGAGGTGTTCCTAGAGAATTTTTTATGGGTATTTTAGAAGAAGCGATTGTTAATACCAGAAATATGTTATCAAACATGCGTGGGGCTCTTCGAGGTAATCTTCATTGTGTTCCAGGGCTCTTCAAGAAACTTTTATAACAATTTATCTGTGGCTTGTAACTTTCTGTGTTAAAACAACAGCAAGGCTTCGCCTATGGTAGGGTGAGTGAGTACGGGTGGGTTAGTTCATGCTAGGTCATTTCGTATATGCTTGCATTCGGTGTCGGATGTTATGAGTACGTTTTTATTGGGTCATTTCATTCAATCTAAGTTTGCAGGTCTTATTCAGGCTATTTTACTCGGGTAGGGGTCATATTGGGTTGGGAAACTCATGGGTTAATCTTACCCAAGCTTTGAAAATTCAAATTGCTTGAAAACAACATCAATGATAAATGATCTTTTGTAGTGTCTTGATATTTAAATCGTTCTTTAATATATTTTTTTTGTTATTGAAACGTACTCCGTATTATTTTAATATTCTCATTTGACTTTTGTAACTTAATGATATCATTTCTACTGATATCATTTCTACTCAACATCAAAATGATTGTTTTGGTAGTCCAACTTTATTAAAATGGTAGTAATAATTGTAAAAATAATAGTTATATACTTCTATTAGGGGGTTATTGTATAGTTCTGTAGTTATGGTGTTACGGAGTTGTTTAGTTAGGGGCTTATTCAAAAGCATATTTGCTATAGATATATTCGGGTGGTGGATAGATAACGGGTGGGCTTTTGGTTGGGGTATGGTACGCCACTTTATGTCAAAGGAGTAAATTACTTTCGGGGGTATAGTACGCCACTTTCTGTCGAAGGAGTACATATATTGATGTACAACATCTAATCCAGCTAGAAAAGAGGTTCCTCTTTTCAGCCTATTGCCAATTGATCACCCTGATAGAAAGTTGTTTTAGATTTGTTTCACGTTTACAACCGTGTCGAGTAAAAAACCGTATAATGGGGGAAGTGGAAGGAAGAGAAATTTACCAAGAGTGAACGAAAGTAAAGAGGCAGAGAAAATGGAAAAAGTGGGTGGAAGGAAGGAAGTGTGGAAGAGTACAAATACTAGTACGAGTGATTTTTGGAAGTAATTAATAGAAGTGGTTGGACAGAACGACGCCTTCCGCCTGCAGTTGAATCTGCCAAATACGGTCATAAGATAATTCTAGTTTATATTCCTTGATATTGTACCGCAAAACGAAACACAATTTTTTAAGTCCAGTGTCAAATGAGAGTGAAACATCATGGGTTTTCCAGAAGAAAAGGAGCTTATTACTGCAATCTAACATCCAATATGCAAAGTATTTAAACCTCTCACAGTGTAAGTTCGTGGGAAAGTTCATTTTATATGTTGATCACAAAACATCACTTCCTCTAGAGAAAAGATACTTAGACATGGAAGATGGATAAAACATGATAAATCACTAAAGAAAGTGCTGCCCTTATTCAAAATCTATGAAAAATCTAATTAATTTGACTTCTTCCAAACCTGCCGAAAAAACTTTTCATTCATAGAATTCTCAAATATGACACCCGTTTTCGCCACCGACCATCAATAAGTAGCAACATCTTTCTGAAGCTTCAAAAATCTCTCCTCAACCATCATATCAATAGCCACTAACTCCTTATTCACCATCGATAAACCCTAATAGCCACTAACTCCTTTTTCACCATCAGACTCTGTTATCCTAACGTAGACCACATTGAGCATGTCAATGGTGGTGTGCTAATGAGTTCTTCTTGTTCCTCTAGTTACTTAACTCGATTCTATAACCACCCAAATGATTAACCTAAATTGCATGCCGTATATGAGTCGTAAAAGTTACCCGCGACAACAATCATCCTTCCACTAAAGAAAGACAAGGTCAAAGTCGGTGAAGGAAGAATTGTCATCACTTCAGCTGAAGAAGTTGTGGGTTGGTTGAAAAAGTTGTGATAGTGGTTGAAATTTTTGATGTTGTGCCCCATTCTTTTGGCTGGTTTAGAAGCAGTGAGAGTGAGAGTATTTATGACCATGTGAGATTGGTTGAGAAGACCAATCTACTACGAGATAGAGAATATGTATGAAAAACTCTACCTTTTTAATAATCTCTCATTAAGATAAAACATATATATCTAGTTGCATCATAATCACATGATTTCTCTAATTTAAAACTTGGAGCATTATCTGCTTCATAACTCGACTATTCGGCAAACAACCTATGGCAAATAATTCATCTTTGAAATAGCTTAGATTAACAATTTTAAAATCAATTTTAAATTCCTTCCTCTAAATATGGCTTCCCAAGCAATCCTTCCGGTTCCTTGTCCTAGAAAAAGCTTGTGAAGCCGCTCAGCCTCCAAATAATCAATTGCTGACCCATCAAATGGTTCCAAAAATTACCAATCAGGAGTCAGTTTGCAGTAAGGATTTGAAAATTGTGCGCATCAATTGACGATTTAACTCGAAAATCTGTAGGGAAAGCTTGTTGAAATTAGGGAGACTAAGATAATGCGGCATATTACATAAAAACCGCTCAGTGAGTTTGATTCAAAAGCATTGACATTCTCAATATGGGTTACATTACGATAATGAAATCTGAACTTAAGGTAAAAGGTGCGTAGATTATTGGGAAGTGAACTGAGTTTTTGGAGAATGATGTTGAGAGTTATTAAAAAGGAGCGAAGCTCGTGAAATTTGGATATCGTGTGTGAAATACGTTCCTTCTCATTTGCGGAAAAAATCGACATAGCGAAACTTAACTAAACACGCAAGTTTCGCTATGTTAACTTAAGATGCAAGTTTCGCTATGTCAACTTAATGGTCTTGAAATAGTTGGTGGTGAAACCATGGCTCCAAAAATTTCCAACCAGGAGTCGGTTTGAAAGCTTATGGCATACGACTACATTATGTACTCTAGTTAAAGAGTACTGAAGAAGAAGTCAACTACTACTACTCTTTACCACCATAAACTCACTCTCTTCCTGTCACTTCTTCCAAACCAGCCACACAAATTCATAGTCTTTTACTTCCACTTTTTCCAAACCAGCCAAAAAATATAAATAGAGGACAACCTCAACATTTTTACCCTACCTATCGGTGAAAAAGCCGATACCGAAACCATAGACAGACTCAGCTCACTTCCAGAGCATCTGATTTTAGAAATCTTATCTAAACTCCCTATTGACTCTACGGCTGCAACATCCGTCCTGTCTCATCATTGGCGCTATCAATGAACGCATGTAACCCGCTTCCACTTGACCTCTCTTCATTTATCCAACTGTCACGAGCTTCGCTCCTTTTTAATAACTCTCGACATCATTATCCAAAAACTCAGTTCACTTCCCAATAATCTACGCACCTTTTACCTTAAGTTCAGATTTCGTTATCGTAATGTAGCCCATATTGAGAATGTCAATGCTTTTGAATTAAACTCACTGAGCATTTTTTATGTAATATGCCGCATTATCTTAGTCTCCCTAGTTTCAACAAGCTTTCCCTACAGATTTTCGAGTTTGATCGTCAATTGATGCGCACAATTTTCAAATCCTTACTGCAAACTGACTCCTGATTGGTAATTTTTGGAACCATTTGATGGGTCATCAATTGATTATTTGGAGGCTGAGCGGCTTCACAAGCTTTTTCTAGGACAAGGAACCAGAAGGAGTGCTTGGGAAGCCATATTTAGAGGAAGGAATTTAAAATTGACTTTAAAATTGTTAATCTAAGCTATTTCAAAGATGAAGTATTTGCCATGGGTTGTTTGCCGATCAGTCGAGTTATGAAGCAGATAATGCTCCAAGTTGTAAATTAGAGAAATCATGTGATTATGATGCAACTAGGTAAGGTTATTTGGAAGCTAAGGTTTGGATTATTCCAAACCAATGGACGCATGTAACCCGCTTCCACTTGAGCTCTCTTCATTTATCCAACTGTCACGAGCTTCGCTCACAAAAGAAAAGGGAGGAAAGAGAAAATTACCCAGTCATTAGTGAGAAGAATGAACTCGCCTATATACCCGATTGGGAATATTTTATACCCAATTGGGAATATATATCTCCACAGATTTTTGAACTTCGGAATCACTCTCCGTTTTTCACTCGTGATTAGTAGTATTGAGTTTTTAGAGAAAGCGGAACTTGAATTCAAAAATCTTTCACTCGTACTACCATTTTATGAGACTATGGAGCTCGTCTCTCTTGAATATCTAACTTTTTACTATGACATTGTAAATGAGGATATGCTTCAAAGAATTATCTATTCTTACCATAAACAAAGATGCAAGAAATTATGGTGCTATATATGAGCACGACAAAAGGTAGAAAGGCTGAGAAAACGAATTGGGTCATGCACCAATATTACCTAGGTACACATGAGGATGAGAAAGACTCTAAAGTCTTCCGTCAGCAACAACAAATGAAACAAGGCGACAAAAATGTAGGAGAGCCCTCTCATGTGACTGATGACATAATTATGAGACTAGATCCCGTAACTCCCAAGTCTGTGACTCTTGAGCCTTCATAAAAGAAATGCTAACTGACCCGATTGAAGATGTTTTTATACCTTGTGCAGATCCTGATGTTCAGGTAGTGTTTGGTCTCCTTCGCTCTACCTTTTTAATTACCCAAGCATTTTTATTGTGTTGCTCCGTTTTTGCTTTTGCGTGTGGACAGTTGCTATTATTTATGGAGAAATGGATGATGACTTCACGGTTGCTCGGATGCTTTGTTCGGGAGTCCCACTAGAAGAGCCTTATATCCAATTGCGCCTTCATGTGCTAGCAAACGAGGAGAAAAAGAGGCTCAAAGAGGGAAGGCTTCCAATTAAAGATAGCTTCTATCTTATGGGCACAGTTGATCCTCTTGAATGCCTTAAAGAGAACGAAGTTTGCATTATTCAGTGCGTCTTTACTTCTATTTTTTTCCCGTTAGAATCTAGAAATTTGACCCTCTTAAGACCTTGATGTGACAGTATAGTTCATTTACTATTTTATTCTATCTTATTAGCATATATTGTCACCCTTTGACTTTTGTGGAATGATCGGCAATAATAGTAACGACTTTTTTTTATAAAAATATGAAAAAATGGTCTCTTATATATATATATTTGGAGTCTTGATGGTCATCATAATCGAGCAAATGATGACATTAGAAATGTAATGGAACTTGGAAGTAGTGATGTTACTTAGTTCCGTTTCTGTGCTCAATCTATGGCAGTGATAATGGACAAATATCTGGAAACGTTTTTGTTTACCGATATTCAGAAATCCACTTTGGTGATATACGAGTTCTCAAATCTACGCACCAGAAGGTAATAGAAGACACTGCTAGGAACTCAAAATACCGGATTTTCTTTTCTACCGAAGAAAGGTCCTCGGCTGACCAAATGGCTGGTGGTGATTATGATGGCGATATGTATTGGGTATCTAGCAATCCAGAGGTTAGCAACTTGAGTTTAATGTTTAGGTTACTGATATGTCTATGCTCGAGGCTTATAATCTTCTCCCTCATTTTCTTTGCTTTCTAGTCTAGTACTGAAAAATGACAAATATTTCTTTCCCAGCTTCTCATAAGATGGCACTTGTGATGTTTGTCAGGAGTTCAACACTTGCCTTATACTTGTACATTCAGTGCTCAACGCTGGGTTTTACTTAAAACTTGGCTGAATATTGGTGGACCTAATGAGGAGATTATGGAGGGGGGAGGGGGGGGGGGGGTGCTTTTTATCGCCCAGGTTTTACTAATTGTGGCCTAATTTTTCCATAAACTTTCCAATCTAACCCTGGTTATTTTATCTCCCCCCATAGTTCATATCCTTAGTTTGTTCAACTCTACTGCTCCCTTCATTATCAAAAAAAAAAAAAAAACACAAATTATACCTTATTAACCCAATACAATCACGTAGTATTTCACAAGCCCATCAATTAATTAGCTAGAAGCTAGTTGAACCAATTATTCCCAATTTTAGGAATGAACCTCATACTATTTTTTTAAATAACAACTAGTTTTAACCCCGTGCAAAAATATATTTTTCAAAACTGTAATATATTTTAAATATAGTTGAAAAGTTTAATTTCTCTAAATTGTATAACCGTTGATGTTTTAATGTTTTTATTAATAAAAAAAAATATACTTCATACACTCAAAGGAGGAGGACCAGAATGAAAATGAGCAGGATGGTCATCCTCTTTTGTGTGTAAGGAGGACGTCCTCCCGGAGGACACGAGTATTTCTCGTAGTCATATAGAATTATTAAAGAAAATATTAATAAGTCACGAACCAAACAGTACAAAGAACTGTACGGTCCAATGTTTAACTCAGATTTGCTTAGTAGTTAGTCCTCTTTCTTTACAGTCCTATGACACAAATACACAATGACTCGAGTTTCCCGGTGGGGTTTGATCGTGGATCCGTTTTCTTCGTAATATGGTAGGATTATTAAACAAAATATTACTAAAAAGATAGTGAACATATACCTTTAGAGAGAAAATCGAACCACCTAAAAACTCTTGTTCTTATCTTTTTCACTGGTTCTCGTTATCACTTGCATTTATTTAGTTGTTTTATTTCACATTGTAGTCAAGAATCAAGTACAACACACTTTTTATTCAAGAACCACTTAGTTGTTTTATTTCACAAAGCCTATTTGATAAATCCCGCTTCAATCAAGCATCAAGCTAACTTACTTTACCCATTTCTCATCATCATGTAGCTTTTAGCTTAGCCTAGCAGCCGATGGTAAATTATCATGTAAATTATGTTAAACTCAATAAAACCTTTAGTTTCTTTAGGTAGTTGAATAGAAAAGATTCAACCTTTGTACCTCAATCAACTAAAACAATTCAATGTTCTCTGGATGCACTTGTGAAAACAAACCAATTCACAAACATCTATCAAGAGTGAACCACCATGGATCATATATTGAATTTATGCTATTGTCTAAAACATTTATTCATTCAAAAACAGTTGGTTTGATTTTGAAAATAAAGGAGTGCCAGTAACTTTTGAGAATCAACATTTATTTTGTATTAGTTGTTGAGAGTAAGATGGGCAAGGCTGTCAAGTGGAGAGAAAATGACGGTTATTCACTTATTTGTGGAAAATAGGGGATTTGTGAATGCAGTTGGAATTTCAATTGATGTTTCTAAAATTGCAACTGACTAACATGGCTTCCTAGAAATGCAAGAAATAATCTTGCTATTATAGGATAAGGATTCAAAGATAAGACCATGGTTATCATTGTGCCTGGCTCACGATACATCCATAGAATGATTCACATTTCACAAAAAAAAAAAAAACAATTCTGTAGAATAAGATGGAAATACTTACCAGGAGCATATGGCCATGTTTCTTGAAGAGTCTTTCCCTTTCCTTTACTTGCTCAACGCTTGTCAATATAATAGATTCGTTATCTACCATAGACGTGTTTGGATCCCTGTAAACTTCTCTACAAATACGTTCTACAGACTTTGCAATGGTATCTCATAATTGCGGCAAGTTCCGGGAGTAGTTAGGGCCCTGCGCCAACACCCTGTAAACTCCATTCTTCTCTCGAGCTTGGACCAGTTCATTCATGAACACTTGATCCTTCCATAAAGGCCACGGATCAAAAGTGTTGTTAAATTCTGTTGTAGACCCAGATTCGTCGTTTTCACGCCTAGTTCATGTGCTAGATCCATTTTCCCGCCAAGTTCTGGTGCCTGACAATTTAACGTTTCTGAAGCAGTTGTGGAGAATGAAATTGCAACATTATCAAAAAAGAAATCTACAATAATCAATACATAGTGTATGCTCACAATGCAAGAACACAATATGCTTAATACATGTCCAAAACCAAGAGATTTGTAAACCGTTAGTGTGGTGTTTAAGGGATTATTAATTTTTTTTCCTAAAGTAAACTTGACCATTATATGACAAGGCACCAGTTAAGCATAGTCAACTAGTCAAGTCATAGTCATTAGGACGAGTTACGACAACGTCAACAAGTCACCATTTTCAGTATGATATGATAAAGCACTAGTTAAGCTCATTGATGTAAGATTTTAAAGAAAGTTATTTTTGATATAAGATTTGAAAAAAAGTGAGTTAATCAAGATACAGCACATAGGCTCAGAAACCTATGGAACTTACGAGATGATATAATTTGTGATTATACAAACATGAAAGAACTAAAAGTAATTTTTAATTCCTCATTTTGAGCCCTGACCACCAAAATGCCAATCTACACATGGTTTATGTGAGAGTAGGGCCCATATTTTTAAGTATAAATCAAGACGAAAATGACACTTGCATAATACTTGTGGGGATCTGGAATTAAATCAAAAAAGGAATATGAACTCAAATATGGAGGCTGCCTAATCATCAATCCCAATCCCGGAGAATAAACATGTTCTTCAGTCTTATACTTAGTAGTAGCAAAAACAAATTCCTCACACAACAAATACATCCGGGGAACATACCCACATAATTTTATAAAATTTTACCTCGAAATTGCTACAGACGCTCTCTGAATCCGAGACGATCTCCGTCTCCGGCCGCTTTCTCTTCCCTGAAAAGATAATAACTTTATTAAATATAATATTATAAAATATAAATTGGAACAATGGTAAAAAAAGAGAAAAAAAAGGAGAATAGAACACCTTTTAGATTGTTTCTCATCGTGTTTCTCCTTTTACTGGTAATTACATGATAAATAGCGTGTGAAAAAGATCCGAATTGAATGGGAGAAGTGACTCCAGAAAGGCCTTCACCAGGCGAATTGAAGGAGAGATAGAAGGGGCTGGAGTATCGAAGATAAATGACTCACAGACATGCCGACAAGGTTTATTTTCAATGAAAGACTTTTAGTCTTTTAAAGAGTCAAAAAGTGTTGAAAAAAAAAACCGATCCGAAATCTATAGGTGGCAAACGGATCAATCGGATCGGTTTCGGTTCGGTTTTTTCGGTTTATCTTTTTTTTCGATTTCAGTTCGGTTCAACTCAGGTTATATTCAATTTCCACTTTTAATCGGTTATAGATATTCCGGGTCGGTTCAGGTTCGAATTTTGTTATCTATTTTACCCAAAATAGACAGAGAACGACCTCACATGCCCAACAAAATACTTTGTGTTGAAAAGCTAATGTTCATAGCACAAAGAGGTTGTTCATAGTAGACTTAACTACCCGTGTATAAGTACTAAGAAGTATATGTAAAATGAGTACAAAACTCGCCATCTGAGAACCAGGGCATTTATAGTAAGGACAATTCACATTCCGGCCGTTCTTCGTAACTTTCCTGATCAGCCATCCTTTCCCACGAGGACAAAGAAGCTCCATGATTCTGAAAACATTAGGGTTATTAGCTCATCATAACTAAATATATAAAAAAAAATGATAGTGCGAAACGGTGAATTATGAAGATTGGCATAGAAAGGTCGACTGATCCGACTTTGGGGGGGAAGGTGAATTATGAGGATTTACACCCCTGAAGGAAAATTAGCACATAACCACGGGTGTAGCGAGAAGTAAAATGACAAACTTATTGAAGCCTAATTCGTCACTAAAATGTATATAGCTTTAACTGAAGTAGTAAAGTTTGCACAATCATAACCGAATTGAGCCATAACACACCACATTACTAAAACTTACTAGAAGATATTCATCTGATATAATTTCATAATATAAACAGCTCAACAATCAAAATCATCCAACATACAATATACACTAGCAGAAAGCCGAAAGCATAAATTGTGGCAAAAATTATATAAATAAAATCAAACTGGGGAAAAAGAGCAAACAATATATAAATAAATAAATAAGGTACCTTCTTACAGTGTGAAGCAAAGAGCGATATCGGTGTCGGTGAGAGGTATTTGAAAAGGTAGAGATGCAGAATGTTTCAGAGCGTGTGACTTGGGTAATAAAGTTCAAAACTTCAAATCTAACCGTTCGATATGATGCACCTTGTAGATACCTCGTTTTTACACCTCCTGCCAAACACCCAGTGATGATTGGGCCGCATGTTTAGCATATGTCGCGATTTTATGACATTTCATAAATAGGTTAATAAAAGGTAACTCATACACTTGTGTATACCCTTTGGTTGTCGTCTAGGTGTCATTACGGTCGTTTTGGCAGTAATTAGAGTTCATTTGGAGCCCGGGTAAAAAACCGTCTTCATTTCCTAAAACCGTCAAATCCCGAGTCAAAAAGCAATGTGCTTGTCTACCTAAGGTTAGGGTGTCATAAAATGTTATGGGTATTTCTCATTTTGAGTCTGTGGACGCGGGCCCACGGGGGCGAAAAGCGAAGCAAGCTTTTCACTCTCTTGGTTTGTTTGCATTTGTGGAGTCGCCACCAATTTATTGTGGAAAATTGGAAACCGTTCGAATACCTCGTGTCATGTCAAGACACAAAGTAATGACATGAACACTAAGCACTCGTCACCCTTAGCATTCTATGTCTAGAATGACTCTCGTGGATGCCAATGAACACGGATGTTCACAGAGATCTGGAGTAAGGGGTGAGGGTACGTATTAGGAAGCTCTTTTGATCGAACACCTAATCCCGCCCGCCTCGATAGCGGCCTCTACTAATGAATAGGGAAATTGTCTATACACGATATATTGTCGATTATATGCATGCAATGCAACATCAAATAAATTAATCCTAGCGTTTGAGAATTAATACTAAGTCGGTTAACACGTAATTTATCATACAATTAATGTCGAGGTAGAAATTTAGGTTAATTACATGTGAAAGCATACAAACAATATGATAAAGAAATACAATAAATACAATAAAGAAAAAATTACAATAATTGCATCGGATTTAATTGATTTATGTCGAAAATACATTTAAAACGGATAATTTTAGAAAAGAAACAATAAATAAATAAACGAACAGAAATTAAGTGATAATACGAGTAATAGTAAATTAAATACGTAAACTAATAAACTAGGTCAAAGCAGAAACGGGAATTGAGAGACAGAAATCGACCGGGAACAGGCGCAGCAGAGCTGCGTCCCTTGGAAGAGGCGCAGCAGTCGCTGCGTCTGTTCCTGGGTTGAGTTCTGGCTGTGAAGCCGGAACCGCAACTCGTTAATGCTCATTGGTGATTTTAATTCTTGGTTAATGGATAATTGACTCAGATGAAAGTGATTAACATATTATTTACATGTGAATTGGGCATAAAAACAGTAAAACATGAATAAAAACTAATTTGAACGAATATATACAAGATTTATAGGATTATTAATTACAAATTAACAAACTAATCAAATTAATTAAACTAAATAGGTTATTAATGATGGTGACGACAAATAACAGACGAAAATTTATCAAAGAATGAATTCCAGAGACTCAATATCGATGAATCGAATCTCTAAAACCCGAATTGATTTTAATGACGAAAACCCGCAAATATGAATTATAAGGGATTTAAGTCGGGATTTAATGATGGAATAATTAATGATGATTTATTTACATGTTCAAATTATTATGTTCAAATTATCGGGTTAAAAGAAATATGAACAATTGAAAGCAAAACAAAACAATCGAATTATCAAAAGACAAAGGAAGAAGAAAGGAAGCAGGAACTGCGACAGCCTCACGAAGAGGCGCAGCAGGTACTTCGTCCCTTTGAAGAGGCGCAGCAGTTGCTGCGTCCTTTCTCGACGGTTGTCCTCTGATAATCCGTAAAAAGGGTTTAAACAAGATTTTACAAATCGGTTTTAAGAATACTTTCGACATGAATCTTACAATATTTATTACGATAATAAGGAACAATAAACAAAAGAAGGATTTACACCCTCAGACTTACATGTTTGACGAAACGAGATGAACTAAGTTAACGTTTATTGATGCTCGACTCGAATATACGACGAAAGTGCCCTTTAGGAGGAAAACGAATAAAATTGATTAATGTTGATTGATGTGGAGTTGGTCAAATTGGTCGGTCATGCAAAACGAGGCTGGTACTCAGAAGGATCTGAGCTTACGTGGTCGAAAGTTCAAGCACGTAGACGCCAAAAAGTAAGAACGTGGTCTAGAATGCAAAGGGAGAAGAGAAGGGCGGACACTCGCGTGAGAAATATGTGAGACCGAAGGTCTCTATTTATACTAATCACACGGAGGAAGTAGGGTTTTCAGAGAAAGTTTGGAAGTGAATCTCGAAAAGATACGGAAAATACGCAGAAAAGGACTGAGGAAAAGGCGCAGCACTTGCTGCGTCCTTTCCTCAGTGGTTTCCTCCTGCGGAAGAAAGATTTCCGCGTTTCTATCATGGAATAGCGGATTAATCTCGTTTCCTTAATATTTTGTGTGAATATTACGGGACATATTTTACCAAAGATTAAAAGATTGGAAAATATGGAATAGAAATATCCGGAACATTCCAGAACATTCTGACTCGGTTATTAGAAAATGAAGACGGTTTTTGACCCGGACTCCAAATGTACTCTAATTACTGCCAAAACAACCGTATCGGTACGTAGATAACAATTAAGAGGTAGACACAAGTGTTTGAGCGATCACTTGACGATAAACTTACGAACTATCACAAATCGTTCCGTATACCAAACATGCGGCCCAATCATCACCGGGTGGTTTGCGAGAGGTGCAGAAATGAGGTATCTACAGAGCCCCCACTTTGACTGAGGCTTGGACAAGGCGAAATTCAAAGTATAGTCATCAGGTCAATCAAAGATTACAACCTGACGACTATGGCGACGAGAGGCGGTTCAAGGGGTCTGAGCCAAGGACCTGTTGTCGGGAACATTTTAGAGTTTGTCGACTATTGGGGAGGGTCGTTTAAAGTCCCTTAGACTACGTAAAGAGGCTCGCCAGCCATAAGAAGAGACCATACCTGAAATTCCTTGAAACTCCAGGGGAAACAAAACGCAATATTGGGAGGAGGCAGCAGGACGTAGTCAGGAACTGCTGGGAGAAATCTGCTTGGGTCGGCTTCAAACAAACTTCAGAAGAGCTTGGGGTCGATGTTGATCTCCATGTCTCGAGAGGGACGATTGCCTATCCGTGAACTCTCGCTGGGGGAACATAATCGGGAACTGATCTTCATGTCTCGAGAGGGAATGTTTGCCCGTGTACTCTCGCTGAGGGAACATAATAGAGGTGTGTCGAAACACCTGTCAGAGAATATTCGCTCGTTATAAGACGGCGATGGGGTGCTACGAGAGGCTGTCGGCTGACGAGCGAGCAATCATCGAGCGGGGAGCATTCGGTGCTTTGGTGCAGGCTTGGAGGGATATTACGAGGAGGAAGCTTCGGGCTAACCTCAGCCTGGTCCGAGCTTTCTTGGACCAGTTTTGGGACACGGCCTCCACATTTCACATGCCTTTTGGCGAGGTGGGGGTCATGTTGGAGGACTACGGCTTGATTTCTGGTTTGCCGTGTGGGACTGAGGTGGTGGAGTGGCCGGAGGCAACCATGAGGGTAGACTCGGCTGAGGCTAGGAGATTGATCGGCTGTAACTTGATGCCGAAGGCTGCTGCGGTACCTGGATTGGTGCCTAGTTCTTACGTCCGGGATTATTTTGCGGGGAAGACCCCGACGTCGGTGGTGATCGAGGGGAGGGAGACGGCTCATCCTCCCTGTACTGCAGAGCAAAGAGTCCGTTTGTGGCTCTGGTGGTTCCTGTCTACGATCTACCTCGGAGACAAGGGAGAGAGGCTATCGACAAAGCTCCTTCCCTTTCTTTCAGATCTGAGTGACCTAGGCCGTTAGGACTGGGTCGCTGCTGGTTTTGCGGTCCTCATTCGCTTTATGAGGGTCATGGTTCGTCCGGAGTTGATGGAGAATGGGACTTCTCCTGCCGCTGTTGGCCCTGGACTGCTGTTGGAGGTATAAACCTTCATCTTATTTCATGAAAGATCATTTCCTTTTCTTATCGAACCACGCAAGATCGTTGTTGACTATCTTGTTTTACAGGCGTGGGTGGACTCCTACTTTCCGGGCCTCGCGCCCAAGAGGACGGAGCCGGTGGAGAGGGCCTATCCCATTGTGAGGGATTGGTGATGTGCCGTACGAGGAGCCGGCGTTCCTTCCACGACGTCTGTCGATGGGAGGTGAACGCTATTCAGTTGGATGGCGTGAGTACTTCACCTTGCGTTATTTGTCTTTCTTCTTTATTTTTTAGAAATGATCATAAGAATGACCCTTCGTTTGCTTTTCTTAGTGGGTGCCCAGGCCTTGGGCGGACTACGATGGCGCTCCTCCCTTTGTGGCTGAGGTCCTTCGACCTAGGAGCTCGAGCCGGTTTCTGCTTAGGACGTCGATGGGTCTTGTGTGGTACTTGCGTGAGCGTTTGGCTCGTCAGTGCTCTCGGGATGTCTTGACGGTTCCCATCGATTCTCCTCGGACGATGTTCAGGGAGCCTTCTGAGGCTGAGAGGGAGGCTGACTTAGCTGTCGTTGGTGGTGACGCCCTCCTTCTTCCGGACGAGGACTACTCTGCGTTCCTCTACGGGAGGCTGGCGTACTGGCCGGTCGTGGTAATTGTGTTACTCTTTCTTTGATCATTTTGAGAACACGATGAATGATCATCGGTTAACGAAAATCATTTAACTTTGCAGGAGGTCGAGGCGGCGGGCATCGAGCCCCTAGAGTACCCCGAGACCCTTGAGTACACCGACGCAACGGGGATGACGACGATCTCCGAGCTGCTCGACTTTGATGCGGCGGTGAGAGATGTTGGCTTGGACGAGTGGCAGCATCTGATTCGGAGGGTGAGTCTCCTAACTTGTATAATTTTGTGCAAGAACACATTTGCTTGAGTTTGTCCAATCGTTTAAGAATCTCTTCTTTTGAAATGCAGGTTGCACCATCCCGGTTCGTAGCTTTGTGGAGGGTAGCCAACCGGCTGTGGGCTACTGCCGTCGAGGCACTTGTTGGCGGTCGAGGACGTCAGGTATG
This sequence comes from Silene latifolia, assembly GCF_048544455.1. Taxonomy (NCBI): domain Eukaryota; kingdom Viridiplantae; phylum Streptophyta; class Magnoliopsida; order Caryophyllales; family Caryophyllaceae; genus Silene; species Silene latifolia. Next base: position 23,705,933 of record NC_133537.1, on the reverse strand, counting down.
AACTTTCCGTTTACTTCATTTTCGAATTTTCTAATTTCCTTATGTTTGAAACGATTGACATGAGCCAAATCTTGTTGTTTGCAGAGGGAGCGTGAGCTAAAGCGAGAGCTTGCCCAGTCTCGGGAGGAGACAGCTCGCCTGCTGAGGGAGCTCGAGGTCCGCGACGCCGAGGTTGCTGCTCTCGAGGCGAGAGTTGCTGAGCTAGGCGGCGACCAGCAGTAGTTTGCTTGTTGTTTTTGTCTTCGGCTGTATTTTGCACATTTTGTACATTTTTAGGACCTACATTTTGGACATTCGGACTTTGTTTTGGGGCTCGAGCCCCCAGTTTGGTGTACATATCCCCTTTTGATTGTATATATGATGGCCTGAGTGCCTTTGCTGTTGGGTTGCTTTGTTTGTACCTGCAGGTTAGCTTTGAACAAGTTTGGTAGATGACGGCTTATGCCGTCATGCTGCCGAAATTTACACAGAAATCACATAGAACATACATTTGTACACATGGCCTAAGTTAGCGCAAAATAATGACTCGGAAATACAAAAATGTAAAAATTTGCCGGAAATGACCGGACGGTAGGGAGGGCTACCCCCTAAAAAAAGGAAAAAATAGAAACATATAAGTTTGAAATGTAATGTGGAACGAGAGTGAAATGATTCCCCAAAAAGAAAACTAAAAAGAAATGTATAAGTTTGAAAATGAATAAATTAAATTGGTGAAATGATTCCCCAAAAGAAAATAAATAAAAAAAAGAAATGGATAAGCGTGCTAAGATGACGAAAATGTCGATATCGCCTCAAAATGCGTGTCCGTGGAATTAGGAAACACGAAACATGGCAAATTGACGGATTTACCAAAATAATAACCCGTATGAATAGGAAATTATTATTTGAGGAATTAGGAAAGATTCAACGCGGAAAAACACAGAAAGAAGGTTGAGGAAGAGGCGCAGCAAGAGCTGCGTCCCTTGGAAGAGGCGCAGCGGGTGCTGCGCCTGTTCCCCAGTGTATTCGTCCTGACGGATTTTAGGAAACAACTTTTAGTATAAATAGAGACGTCGAGGGAGGTTTTATTCATATAATTCTTCCGTCTTTCCTTCGTCTTATTACATAAAGCTCTCAAAATAAGCATACATCATGAATACTCTCGAAATTCGTCTAAAAGAATGGACAAATGAGTTCTCTAATGTGGAGAAACATGACATGGGTGCTTATAATTTCGGATCACGTTTGAGCTTGAAGTTGATCAAGGTGGTCAAACCGTTCCTAGATGTTTGTCTTGATTATTGGACCCAAATTATCACGTATTTGCCTTCCTCGGAGGCGACATTTGCCCATTTTTTGAAGAAATTGCTGCGATTGGTGGTTGGGACCCGGAACATTCGCCTGCTATTCCCTCTACTTCTCAAGGATATAAGAACAAGTTTAGGGATTTGCTTGGGTTGACAAGAGTTGAGGTGAACCGTCTTGTGACCTCAAAGGGAGTGCGAATGTTGGACTTCATTGATTGATTCATCAATAGGGCCGATCCCACTATCTCTTATGTTGCCAGGCGAAGGGCATTCGGATTCTGCCTACTACATGTATATGTCCTTCAAGGGCATGTTGATGAGGATTTGAGAGGTGATCCTCGTTATTTGAGCTTGATTGAGCAAATGGAGCTGCGCAGGAGCCCAACTTGCCTGTGCTTAGGAGAGATCATGTTGGGGTTAGATAACAGGAAAGCCAACCGTGACCTTCCTTATCTGGGAAGTCCCATTATTTTGCAGGTAAAAGATTTTTTTCTTTTTTTCGTTTTTTTCTTTTCTCTTTTTTTTTTTCGTTTTTTTTGTTTGTTTCTTCTTTTTTTAGTTCTTTTTTTTTTGTTTCTAATACCTGCTTTTGGTAGGTCTGGCTTATGGAGCGTCTTCGATTGATCGAGCCCTCAGTTAATGTTCCTGCTTACCATGCTCGCTCAATTGCGATGAGGACCAGGCTCTACATGGTGGATTTCACTCGAGTCTGCAACTATTGGGAAAACAAATTGAAGAGTGACGATGGTCCCTTGATTAGATGGATCATACCATGGTGGCATCTCAAATCTGTCATTGGAGTATCATCCTTAGATCCTACCCGGTCTGTGCGCATTCCTGGCTTGGAGTTTATGATATGCATCTTCCCGGAGAGGTTGATGAGGCAGGTTGAATTGAAGCAGATGATTCCGAATCTTGACACTGTCCCGCAGACTGCCGTGGCCCTTACTACTGAGAGTCGAAGAGAACGGGCCATCAAATGGGCTCAAAGGAATATATGGTTCTTGAACTCTTTCGTTAGTGCTCTATGGGTGTCGGATTCCTATCTGCGGTGGAGGAAAGCTACTACTCCGGAGAAGCGCGAAAGATTGAGGAAACGCGAGCCTGTTGACTACAAGGTTCGTGATGTAGAAAAGGAGAAAGAGAATCATCTGACTAAGGGAGAGGAAGAGGCCGGGTTTCGAGTTGTTCATCCTTCGAAGAAACCAAAGACTTCTCCTGCCGTCGAGATGGTGGTTGACAAGAATGGCAAGGCTAGACCACGAGAGAGACCATTGGTGATTAGGTCGGAAGTGTCGCAAGAGCGTCCGGCTCGAGGTCGAGACAAGAAATATGATAAAAATGACAAAGGCAAAGGAAAAATGGAAGAATAGCCTAAGTCTTTATTATTATTTATTATTATTATTTTTGTAATAAGAAGGTGGGGTTTTTAGAATCCTAGCCTATTTTTATTTTTAAATCTTTTATTATGTAGCGTATTATTATTAAAAGAGATGAAATAAAAGAGGTTGATTGGTTATGAAACCGTTACGATTTTCTATCATTATTCTTGTCGAATTCCAAATGCATTTGCAAATGTCCTTCTATTTACATTTAAAATAAGTAATGGGTTGTATCCTGTAAAGGATTGCCTACGTATTCATTTAAAAAAGGAAATCAAACCCTGCGTGTAGTTCAAGTAAATGTAAAAGAATAATTGTTTTAAGCAAGAGCTTGTAATGAACTTAGAAAATAAGCATGAGCTTTCACTTACTCCTAAAATGCATTTCAGTTTATTTGATGATATGAGGATGACAAATTGTCAAAATGCAAGAGCAAGATGACATTAGCTTAATTCAGTTTGGCCAGGGCCGTTTATTTCGTGCCACAAGAGCGACAGGTGAGGTTACGCGAGGTGCGTTTTTGCTCCTATTCTAGGCATAATAACGTTTCAGTTGGTCGAGTTTGTCGGGTTGGCAAATTCGTTCCCATCTAAGTCTGTGATCCTAACCGCACCCCCTGGAAGTATGGACTTGACTAGAAATGGCCCGGCCCAATTGGGTTTGAATTTTCCTCGTGGATCGAAAGGTAAAAGAGCTCTAATTGATTTGAGGACCAAGTCTCCTTCTTTGATGTTCCTTGGCTTAACCCTTTTGTTGAAGGCTCGTTTGATACGTGCCTGATATGTTTGCACATTGTGTAATGCATGCAATCTTCGTTCATCCAGGAGGATGAGTTCTTCATATCTATCCCTCTTCCAATCGGCTTCTGGGATTTGACTTTCGAGTAAAATACGCAAGGATGGTATTTCTAGCTCGACTGGTTGTACAGCTTCCATGCCGTAGGTCAAATAGAAAGGGGTGGCCCCAGTGGGCGTCCTAACAGATGTACAGTATCCCCATAAAGCAAAGGGTATCTTGCTTGGCCAATCTCGATAGTTGTCAATCATTTTCTTGAGAATCGTGACAACGTTTTTGTTTGCCGCCTCTACCGCGCCATTAGTTTGTGGTCTATATGGCGAGGAGTGGTGATGTTTGATTTTGTACTTGGCTAGCAATTGCTCAGTCTCAGCTTGGAAATGTGATCCATTGTCACTGATGATCTCATGTGGGCAACCGTATCGACAGATGATGTTGGTTTGTATGAACTTTGCCACGTTCTTGGCTGTAAGACTGGTGGAGGAAGCCGCTTCTACCCACTTGGTGAAGTAATCGATTGCTACTATGATGAAACAGTGACCTCCTGTTCCGGCTGGAGTGATCTTGCCGATGATGTCAATTTCCCAAGCAGAGAATGGCCAGGGAGATGTCATGGTGTAAAGCAATGAAGGAGGGACATGTTGCACATTCCCGAAGATTTGGCAATTGTGGCAATGTCATACATATTTGATGCAATCGGATTCCATTGTGGTCCAATAATACCCCAAATGTGTGATTTTCTTTGCCATCATGGGTCCACTCATGTGAGGGCCACATTCTCCATCATGGACTTCTTCCATCACTTTCCATGCCTGTGAATGATCAAGGCTGCGTAGGATTACACCAAGAGGTGTTCTTTTGTATCACTCTCCTTGCATGAGAACGTATTGGGGAGCTAGTAAGCGTATAGCACGTTGTCCCCTTTTGTCCATATCCGGTGGATAGGTGCCGTTGAGTTTGAAGTTTAGGATCGCTTGGAACCAAGGTTCCTCTGTGATTTCCTCTTCATCGGTGATTTGGTGCACATAAGCTGGCTCTGACCGTCGTTCGATGCATAAAGGCATTTCTACCATGCTATCCGGCATATTAATCAAAGATACAAGTTTTACAAGAGCATCTGCAAATCTCCTCTCGAGGTAGGTGTAGGTAGGTTACTTGATCGAAGAATTGGGCTACTTGGTCTATTCTGGCTTGATAAGGTGCTAAGCTTTCACTTCCGATTTTCCAAGATCCCGTAATTTGGTTGATGATCAAAGATGAATCCCCATGCAATCGAAGATTCTTGATGCCTAAACCCACTGCCGCTTGCAATCTAATGAGACACGCCTCGTATTTTGCAGCGTTATTTGTCACCTCGAAGTCGAGCTTGACAGAGATTGGTGTATGCTCGCCTTCAGGAGAAATGAGCAACACTCCTATTCCAAATCCTCTTAAGTTCGATGCTCCATCAAAATAAAGGTCCCAGGAGTCTACATCGGTTTGGAGTATATCCTCATCCGAAAACGACCAGGTGTCTAGCGTTTGTGTATCATTAATGGGATTTTCTGCGAAGAATTTGGCAACGCGCGCCCCTTTATAACTTTCAGAGGTACATACTTGAGATCGAACTCTGAGAGCATCAAAGTCCATCTTTCTAAGCGTCCATTGAGAACGGGTTTCTCGAAGAGGTATTTGACAGGATCCATTTTGGAGTAAATTTTGACGGAGTAGCTAAGGATGTAATGGCGTAGCTTCTTCGTTGCCCACACAAGAGTGAGGCATGTCTTCTCGAGTGGTGTGTATTTGCACTCGTACTCCAAGAAATTATTACTAAGGTAGTAGATAGCTCTTTCTTCTTTCCCTACGGTTTGAGCTAGCATGGCGCCCATGGCCGTTTCAGTTACCGTGAGATATAAACCAAGAGGTTGATCTCGTTGGGGTGGCATGAGCATTGGTGGTTTGGCTAATATTTCCTTGATTCGGTCGAAAGCCTTCTGACAGTCATCATCCCACATGGTGTGATCTGTTTTCTTTAACTTCTTGAAGATAGGTTCGCAGATCATGGTGAGTTTCGATATGAATCGACTTATGTATTGCACCTTACCTAGGAATCCTCTAACTTCTTTCTCCGTTTGAGGTTGCGGCATTTCGATATAGCTTTGATCTTAGAAGGGTCTATTTCTATTCATCGTTGGCTAACAACGTATCCCAAAATTTTACCAGATGTTACTCCGAATGCGCATTTCTGAGGATTGAGTCTCGTGTTGTACTTCCGTAGCCTTGAGAAGAATTTGCGAAGGTTCGCAATGTGCCCCTCTCTATCCTTGGACTTCACAATCATGTCATCTATGTATACCTCAACTTCCTTATGCATCATGTCATGTCAGAGCGTAGTTGCGGCGCGTTGGAATGTAGCTCCGGCGTTAATTAACCCAAACGGCATAACCGTGTAGCAATAGGTTCCCCATTGAGTGACAAAGGCTGTCTTATGCATATCTTCTATGGCCATCTTGATCTGGTTATATCCTGCATATCCATCCATGAAGGATAGTAATGCGTGATCTGCTGTATTATCCACCAATATGTCGATATGTGGTAGAGGAAAGTCATCCTTAGGACTTGCTTTGTTTAAGTCTCTAAAATCAACACAAACACGGATTCTACCATCCTTTTTGGGTACGGGTACTATGTTAGCTACCCAGTCTGAGTACTTGCAAACTTTGATGAACCCGGCTTCGAACTGTTTATCGACTTCTTCTTTGATCTTGAGAGCCCATTCTGTCCTCATTCGACCAAGCTTCTGTTTCATGGGTTTGAAACCTGGTTTGATTGGGATTCTATGCTCTGCGATGTCCCTGTCGATCCCTGGCATATCTTTGTAGGACTAAGCAAAAACGTCTTTGAACTTGTGCAGGAGGTCTATGAAACTGGCCCTTTCGGTAGGGCTCAAGGTCGTCCCTATCCTATGTTCTTGGGGTCCTAGTTCGGTTCCTACGTTGATGGGTTCAGTGTTTTCTATTACTGGTCCCCCTTCCCCCTCTTGTAGTATTTCTTTGGCTATGTGGGGAGGTATTGAGTCTGGGTCTAGGTCATCCTCATTATCATCGTAAACAGAATTGCATTCAAGATAACACGAAGAGTAAGTAGAACCTGATTTATTCATATTAAAGTTTGAGAAAAGTTGAAACAAAGAAGCCATCTGATCTGTAGTCAGTGGCGGAAAAGGGACAGCCGTTAGGACATTTCCCGAACTACTGTTACTACTTGATGCTAAGCTAGGAGAAACAAGGGGAGTGGGAATGACGACAGGAGGAGACTCTCTAGGAACTTCTCTAGACTCCGACTCTGACTCCGACTCTGACTCGAATTCATCGTCTTCCAGTTCTCCTTTGAACATCTCTCCTTCTCCAGTGGTGAGCTTGAAGAGTCTTCCTTGATTGTTTGTCCACTTGATCGACTTTCTCCATCCTTTCTGCTGATTGGTGTTGGTTTTTGTGCCCAGTGTGGCAATGATCTCATTTATGATGCTTTCGGCGCTCTTGATTAAGGGAAGATCCTGGAGGTAGACATCTTCCTCGCTATCCGTCCATATCCCATTGATCACCTCTTCTTTTGGGGAGATAAGATGTGAGCAATCTAAGGTAGATTCATCATTTGTAATCATCAGAACTCTAAGAGGATTCTGAATGTTGTTAGGCTTACCTCCAGGCGGTATTGGTAGGCGACCGTCTTCAATCATGTCTTGAAGTACATTTTTCAGTTTGTAACATTTTTCTGTATCATGTCCTTTGCCTCTATGGTATTCGCAGTACGAATTCTCATCCCAGAACTTGGATTTCTATTCTGGTTCGGGTGTAGGGCCTATGGGTTGAAGTTTACCCAGTTTCATCAACCTTTTTCGAGCATTGGAATATGTGTCCCCAAGATTTGTGAATTTCCTTGGTGGGGTACTCTTCTTAGATGGCTTGAGAAGGTTAACTTCATCAGTTTTGCTAGTAGAGCCATAGGGACGACTTGTTGAGCCTTGATATCCAAGACCTACCGTTTTGGACAAGAGCCCTTTACGGATGTCATCTTCGGTCCTTGTTTCGAGTACGGTTAAGTCTTTGAAGGTCCTAATATTTTGGTACCTCAAATGACTTGCATAGATGGGCTTGAGGTTGTCCACGAACTTCTCCACGAGGGTAGCTTCATCTGGACGTTCAACAAGTTGAGTATTAGTCTTCCTCCACCTACTTAGGAAGTCGGTGAAACCTTCTTTGTCATTTTGGGTAAGAACCTCTAAAGTGCGCATGTTGACTTGGATTTCAGCATTATCCGCATATTGTTTGGCGAACTCAATTGCGGCATCGTCCTAGGTAGCAATTTTCTTGTGCTCTAAAGAATAGAACCATTGTTTTGGGATGGTGTCAAGAGATGAAGGAAAGATCCTTAAGAACATCTCGGGTTTAATGCCTTTGATAGACATATAATCCTTGAAAGCACGGATATGGTTCAAAGGATTTTCATGTCCCTTGAATTTAGAGATATCCGTCATGTTGAAGTTGGTTGGCAACTTGGAACTCACGGCTTCATATTTGCGATTATTTTCCCTATAAATGTCATCCCCTTTGAGATACATCAATTTTTCCTCCAAGTATTGGAGTCGTTTCTCAGCTGTAGTCATACCTATGGGAGGGTTTTCGTCCCCGAAGTTATTCACAAATTCATCAGACACTTCACTTTCTCGAGGAGGCATCCTCGTTTCCACGGCATATATTCGGCCTTCGATTGTGTCAAGGCGATCATACACTTGGTCTTGAGTGACTTGGAGACGAGCTAGTGCGGCTAGGATTTGATCATTACCATTCTGGCGTTGGTTGAAGTTCACGTCGCTTGTTTCAGGCATCTTGGAAACTGGATAAGAGATCGACGACGAATCAAAACACGATCGACCATTCTAGCACACTTACTCGAAAAGAAATGTTTTGACTCGTGAAGTGGGAGTGTGCCACTTGTGTCAAGTGAGTTTTGAGGAAATGACAAAGTTTAAAAATGTTGGTCCTAGTCAACTTTAGTGTAGTAGTAGGAGTGAACTCGAAGTGAGGTTTTGAAATAGGTTTTGAGGCCGGAATTTTGACTCGACAATTGGACAGAATTTCGACTGGTTTTGCGCTAATATTAGGCCTATGATTCGAAAATTTTTACATTTTAAAATGGATTTTGATTTTATAAAAATCGTCATGGTTTTGTTTAGAAAGAGTGATCACATATGGTACAAACATTATACAAGCATTATAACGGGAAGCTGAGTGCATTTAGAAGGGTTTTGGCTTTAAAGGGTGGGTTGCCATACCGAACAATCAAACTCGAGGTCTGTGGAGAGGCTCGTACCAAACAAGAGTAAGGCCGATTCCTAGTCCATTTACTCAAGTAGTGAAAGTCCTTGATACAAACAAGAGTAAGTACCATGGTATGGATGACGTCAATCGCTATCCATCCATAGGCCCAAATAAAAATTAGGACCGTTTAGACGGGAAGATTGGTCGAATGGGTTGGGTTGGGCCTAGGAAGGCCGAATGAAACGATCTAGGAAGACCGAGTTATGAAAACCGACAATTGTCTTGTACAAACTATTCCCTAACCTTGTTCAAGTTTCACCCTTTTGGCTACACGTAAGTGTATTATCCCCAGCGGAGTCGCCAAACTGTGGACGTGGGCCCACGGGGGCGAAAAGCGAAACAAGCTTTTCACTCTCTTGGTTTGTTTGTATTTGTGGAGTCGCCACCAATTTATTGTGGAAAATTGGAAATCTTTCGAATACCTCGTGTCATGTCAAGACACAAAGTAATGACATGAACACTAAGCACTCGTCACCTTTAGCATTCTATGTCTAGAATGACTCCCGTGGATGCCAATGAACTCGGATGTTCACAGAGATCTGGAGTAAGGGGTGAGGGTACGTATTAGTATAAATGGAGACCTTCGGTCTCCATATGTTTCACGCGATTGTCCGCCCTTCTCTTCTCCCTTTGCATTCTAAGACCACGCTCTTTGCTTATTGACGTCTACGTGCTTGAACTTTCGACCACGTAAGCTGGGATCCTTCTGAGTACCAGACTCGTTTGCATGACCGACCAATTTGACCAACTCCACTTCAATTAATTAATCAATTTGTTTTAAAATCCTTTTTCAAGGGCACTTTCATATTTGCATAGATCGAGTCGAGTTACCACTAAAAATCGATTTAGTTAAATCTAGCGACGCTAACATGTAAGTCTGAGGGTGTAAAATCCCAATTTTATTTAATGTATTTTATTTAATGTATTTTATTTTATTGTAATTAATTAATGTACGAGTTTATGTCATAAGCATGCTTAAAACCGACTTCTAAAAACCCTTTTATTAAACCGTTTATACGGATTAGCAGTAACCAGACGTCGAGAAGAAACGCAGCAGCAGCTGCGCCTCTTCGAAGAGTCGCAGCATCTGCTGCGCCTCTTCCAGAGGTTGCCGCTGTTTCTGCTCTTCTTCTTCTTCCTCGGTTTTCTGTTGACTTCGTCTCATTTATTTTACTTTCTTGTTTTCTTCTCTTTTCTTTGTACATAATAATTTTTAATACGTTATTCATATTTATCACGTTTTATTTCCGACTTAGATCCCTAATAATCAATATTTGCGGGTTTTCGTCATTAAATCAAACCCGTATTTTAGAGACTCGATTCGTTCATATCAAGTTTCTAGAATTCGTCCTTTGTACATATTTTTACCGTTTATCAAGTTCTTTCAAATTCATTTTCGTCTTCATAATTAAACCTAATTCATTTTAACTCGTTTTAATTCATCTTTAATCATTTTAACCTGTTTTAATCCGTTTTCATCATCTTATAACAATGTATGTAATCTGTTAATCACTTCAGCTCGAGTTCTAATATCAATAATCGGCCTTAAATTACTAACGAACATTAACAACCCACGAGTATGACTTTCACAGTCAGAATCCAACTGGAGAACAGACGCATGAACTGTTGCGCCTGTTCTAAGGGACGCAGCAGATACTGCGCATGTTCTAAGTTGACTTCTGCCTCTGAACTCTTCTCGTTTTGACGTAGGGTTTCTAATTAGGATTTTAATTAACTATTATTCCTATTATCACCATAATTCGACATATTGTCCATATAATTCATATTTTCCATATTTTCTATTTTCTATTTTATTTCTTTATTTTTATTTTTCAATTTTTCTTATTTTCCAAAATTCCTTGTTTTCCAAATTTCCATATTTTGCAAATTTTCCTAATTTCTTAATTTCCTTAATTTTCTAATTTTCCTTATTTTTCCAATTCTCTAATTTTCCTTATTTCATTTATTCATTTATTTTATATCTAAAACTCTTTTGAGCATGTTTATGACGTAAATCAGTTAAATCATTGTAATTTATTTCTTTATTTACTTATTGTATTTTATCATGGATGTTTACTTGTTTTCACATGTAATTAATATAAACCCTACTTCGACATTAATGAGTGCTAATTAATTGTTCACCGACTTAGTTTAATTCACATGCTAGGATTAAAACGTTGGATGTTGCATTGCATGCATATAATCGACAGCATATCAAGTATGAACGACTTCTCTAATAATTAGTAGAGGCCGCTATCGAGGAGGGCGGGATTAGGTGTTCATTAAAAGGACTTCCTAATACGTACCCTCACCCCTTACTCCAGATCTCTGTGAACATTCGTGTTCATTGGCATCCACGAGAGTCATTCTAGACATAGAATACTAATGGTAACGAGTTCTTAGTGTCTATATCATTACTTTGTGTCTTGACATGACGCGAAGTATTCGAACGGTTTCCAATTTTCCACAATAAATTGGTGGCGACTCCACAAATGCAAACGCTTGTTTCCCAAGCGCCCATGTGGGCCCCCCGTGTCCATAGTTTGGCGACTCCGCTGGGGAGTAATACACTTACGTGTTGCCAAGGGTGAAACTTGAACAAGGTTAGGGAATATTTTATATGAAACAGTTGTCGGTTTTCATTACTCGACCTTCTTAGGTCGTTTTATTCGGCCTTCCTAGGCCCAACCCAACTCATTCGACCAATCGTCCCGTCTGGACGGTCCAAATTCTTATTTGGGCCTAAGGATGGATAGCGATTGACGTCAACCATACCGTGATGCTTACTCATGTTTGTATCAAGGGCTTTCACTACTCGAGGAAATGGACTAGGAACCGGCTTTACTCATGTTTGGCACGGACCTCTCCACAGACCAGGGTTTGATTGCTTGGTATGGCAACCCATCCTTTTAAGCCAAAACCCTTTAAATGCACTCAGCATACCGTTATAATGCCCATATGTATGTTTGTATCATATACGTGATCACCATTTTTGTAAAACCATGGCGAAATTTTGTAAAATAAAAACCTTTTCAAAATGTAAACATTTCAAAATAGCGCAAAATAAGACGAAACTATGTCCAAATATCGAGTCAAACTTCGGTCCTAAAACCCATTTCAAGACCCGTGTAAAAATAAGATAAAAACGTAAAAAAAAAAACAAAAAAAAAACCAAAAAAAAACCAAAAACGTTTTAATCAAAATATTTTCAAACCATGTAAATGTAAATATGTAAATTCAATTGGGTTAAGTTAGAGTCAAAGTTCAAACCGACTATGTCCTGGTCAGAACTCTATCGAGTCATGAACCCGTCTTCCTTTACGTTTTGGGTCTTTTCAAATTCAAAGTCAAGTCCTAAGGCGTCGCGCCGTCATTTTGGACCCCCATACCCCAATTCAATTAGGATCTACACATTTTCGACACCTCGAGTTACACGTTCCGAGGCTTAACACACGAGTCTCAATGGGCCTCATATTTGAGACAAACTACAGCAGTCTTCTAAAACACCTATAACCAAACCTCGAGTCTAGAATCAACACGTGTCGTCAATCCCGTCAATCCAGTCAACCATATAAATGTCACTCTGTCAAAGTTAACACTCAAGTCTAAAATTAAAGTCAAGCACCGTGAATTCAAACACGAGAAGTCACTCACGACGTTTCACGAATTCACAAGTCAGGTCTAGATTTGTCGTCTTATCCTCATAGTTACTTGTCCCTTCTTGTGTTCGTTGCTTATTGCCTTAGTATGCGTGATTCCATGTCGAATCGAGGTGTAATGCGCGTCATTTATGTCAAGTAGGAATCCAGCAAGTTCCGTCAATCAGCAAGGTCACAAAGCAGCTCAAGCCACAATCACCATGTCTCTCCAAGACATTTATACCATGGTCCTACGAGTTCAAGCTACAGTGGAAAATTTGAGCATTCGCGTCCTCACCCTTTAGAATGGGATGGTGGAAAAGAACACGCCACCTAGAGAAACTTCTAGTATGATTGAAGGGGGCAAACTTCCAGTGTCACTTTCTGCTGAGCAATTCGAGAAAATCAACCCTCTTGGGTTTAGTATCATTAAACATGACCATAAAAAATCCCTAGACTGTTCTCCTCTCCTGGACCCTCGTAACGACAAAAAGATCAATATCCTCGAAGACGGCGATATCCAAAATGGAATGCGCATGCTTTCCATGGCCTTCAACAATAAATTTTCAAAAATAGAAGGAGCCATTGATAATCTAAACTCTCGACTTTCCAATATGGAGAACCAGTTTGCTGAAATGGGTAAGAAGCTTGATGCCCAACCTCTCAAGATGGAAAATGTCCAGACAAACCCTCGACCTAACAGTCCTAAAGCAAAAAAGCGAGCAATCTATTCCTAGTTCTTCTCATCCAGGAATCAAAATCAATAAATGCAACCTCATGGAGCCTTTGTCAAAGAAATTAAACAACTCTCCCAGGTCATTCACGAGTCTAGGCATACCTTATGCCCTAGCCTTGAACAAATTATCCTCTCTAGGTCTTCTTCAACCAATAGGACCTAGTCCAGACCCAGAAAAGAAATCTAAATTTTGGGATGGCAATTCATATTGTCAATACCATGGGGGTAGGGGGTATGATACCGAAGATTGCTATAAACTCAAGAGTATCATACAAGATGGGGTTGAGGATGGTAGTATTTCTGTCTCACTCCTAACTTGTTCGCGTACAGATTCTAAGCGACCTTACAGGGAGTTCGGCATCGCGGATAATCAAAAAGATGAACAATCCACCAATCATTTGGTAAAAAGAAGGAAAACAGACTCTCAAATATCCAACAATCAAACAATCCGCATTACCGACGTAAAGTTTATAGAACCTTCACCAGAAAGAGGAACTCAGCCTCCAAGGTCATTCTCCAAGTTAGGCATGCCTTATACGATCGCCTTTGAAAGACTTTTTTCTAAAGGACTAGTCCAACCGATAGGTCCAACCCCAGACCCTAAGTACTAGAGGAGAGTTTGCTTCTGGGACGTTTCTCAATATTGCTTATTTCATAAAGGTAATGGACACGACACGAAGAATGTTCCAAGCTCAAATATACCATCCATTATATGCTCAATCGCGGTAAGATATCGTTATCGACCCTCAGTCCTTTTAAAGAGAAGAACGACCCTCAAGGGTGTCCTACTCTTCAAAGATAGGAAGGTCTCTTGGGCCTTTACCCTTATAGTACCCCAAACAACGAGGACAGGGTGCTCAAATCCTTCAACGACCAAGATCGGACGTTCAAGCTACCAGATGCTGAAAGAGGATTCTCCGGAGATAACAATGATGATTACAAGTCTGGATCTAAGATCACGTCAAAGTCCGAGTCCGAGTCCGAGTCCGAGTCTTAGGCTTTTTATCCCATAATTTTGTCATAGTGTCTTTCTTCGTGTCCATCTCTATTCCTAGTGACAACCTGGAGGCTGTCCCACGAGTCACATGTCTTCTTGAGTCTATGTTGAATACATTTATTATTCATGTCAATAAAAGTACAATTTTTAATCCACATATTCTATGCTATCTCTTATCCTTTACCCTTTTCCTGTGACAACAAGAATTGATTTGAGACATTTTAAAAACGAACGAACAACGCATGTCAGTCAATGTGAGTACACTTAAATGATGTTCCGTTCCGAGTAGTAGAGGACCCGAAACTCCGTGTCCATTTTCTTACTTATTCCATGTCTTGCAACATAAACCTCACTATACCCTAGTTTAGGACGAGCCTATCTCAAGAGATTATAGGATGAATCTAGACCTTCTCCCTTGTTAACGATCTATGACGAAAGGCAAGCCCATTCCCCACAATAAATAACCTGTTTACTAAAGACCAACCCATTTCAAACCCAAAGGTGCTAGTCTGACCCAAATCCATGGTAGCAAGCAAATCCAAGACGATACGAGCCATGATCAAAGACAAAGGCTCAATCAAGAGGAATGACCAAGATGAATATCCAAGACCGCAGTTATGCCCATATATCTAAGACAAAAGAGTCAAAAGAAGAAGCTCAATCAAGCAAGTCAATGTCAATATCCAAAGTCAAAGTTATCTTCAAAAATCTGAATCAAGAATCTGAGCAAAAAGCCGAGATATATTCCAGACCAAGAATCTGAGTCTAAATCAAGAACAAGTATGAAATCAAATGCTGAACGAAGCACTACTGAAATCTATATAGAATCAATACATCGATGAAGATGGTCAGCTAGCACCCCTCACTAAGCCTTTTACACATCACACACCCTAAGTCCTTCTCGAGACCGTTACAGGGAGATAGTTAGGAATTTTGAGAATCCTCTCAAGCTTATCAAGTATACCCATCCTTTAGGGCTAAGACATGGAAACTTGAACCCACGTCATTTTAACCTACCTTTATGTGCTCAGTCTACATCAAGCCAGAGACTCCATTTCCAAGCCATATTACAAGCCATAATCCCATCGAGCCTTAACTCCACAAAATCAAAGCTCCAGAGATTTGTTCATCAAAGCCTCTTATTTCCAAGCTCCACATTCCAAATATCCAATCCAGTTTCACCTTGACCCAAATACGGAGTCTTCAAATACTTTGCTACCCAGGACGGGACGAACTCTTATCCATCCTTAGGGTCCACTTTCGAGTGTGCTCACATGACAAGGAAATTTTTTACAAACTTAATTATACCTCTTTGGTCTATAATCAGAGGGAGTTATCTCAAATCGATTCTTCAAGTCACCAAAGAAATATACTCTTCTTACCCATGCACTTTAAGGTCCTGACAACATAAGCTTAGGCACACACCTGAACTACGAGCATGGTTTGATTTCACCTCTTCAGGTGGATACGTAGGCAGTCCTTTCTTACACAAGAAAGATACAACCACAACACCCAAACAAAATTAACCAAACCTCGGAACTACGATCTGGTTTGACTTCACTTCACGTGAATACGTGGGCAGTCCTCAAGGATACAACCATCCCAACTTTCAACCTCAATTATCAACTATCAGCCTCAATTACCAGCCATCCCAATTAACAACTTTCAACCACCTCAATTATCAACCATCCCAATTTTCAACCTTCCAACCTCAATTAACATCCCTTCCACAACCAAATTTTCCTCTTTACTGGAGGCTTCTTCTTGTCGCCCAGTCTTCTTCTTTTTTTTACCAAATTCCAGAGTCACCTTCTTATCCTGAGGGCTTCTCTTCCGAGATGCCACCCTTCCTTTATTCCTCTCTCATTTGAGTCAAGCTAGTACTCAGTCCAGGCGATGATGAGGTCTTAGATCGATTCTCGAAGTTATCGTGCCTCAAGAAGGATCTCTTTTATAGCAAGACAATGTCAAAAGACATCCAAGTATACAGCTGACCATGGCTCATTCCTTTCATTTATATGCCTTTATCATTCTCTCAATTATTCTACCTTTGGAACTAATACGCATTGTCACCCACACTTGGCTAGGGGTTGCACATACTTAAGCAAAGTCTGTCAAGGTCATCCCATGTGTCGCGTCAAATCTAAGTCAGTGTTGCGTCAGTCTATCGTCTTGCATCCTAGTGAGTCGATGTCGTATCAAGTCCTGTGACTAAAGCCCATTGAATATTCATAACGCATTTAAAACAACATTTTTTCTTTGAGCAGGTTTTAAATAACTTTTATAAAGAAACAATTTTTTGCAAAACCTATGTGTTTCACATTCGAGGTCCATGTGATAATTGTTTATATGTTTATGTGATATTTTTTTCCTATTATATTGCGTTCTTGTGTGGCTACTAACCATGCAGGTAAGTATCAGAAGCAGTGCTCGCTCCAACTAGGGGCTTCGCTCAAGTATACATTCTTCCCATGACGATCAAGATGTTCCTAATCGTCAATATATTCCCCAGCGAGAGTTCATGACAGCCGATTGCACTTCTCGAGAGACAGAGTTTTTTAAAAGCAAATTCGACCTCAAATCTTCAGCAAGAGTTCGCTTGAGACCGACGCAAGCAGATTCAACCTCAAGTCTTTTGCCAGAGTTCGCTTGAGACCGACGCAAGCAGATTCAACCTCAAGTTTGTTTGCAAGAGTTCGCTTGAGACCGACGCAAGCAGATTCAACCTCAAGTTTTTGCCAAAGTTCGCTTGAGACTGACACAAGCAGATTCCCCAGCAGTTTCTACCGACGTCCTGCTACCCTTAATATTATTGTTTCCTCACGGAGTTCGGCAAAGGTGTCGTTCTCCATAAGTTCCAAAACCAGAGCCTCCTTCCTTAGGTTCGTAAACCCAAAGTTAGGATTCTTACCCCTAGATTCTTATATCCCAAAATGGCTTCCTTTAGGTTCATAAGCCTTTAAGCTCCCACACCAACGTCCTGAGGTTCATAAACCCATAAATCCTATTGGAGTTCTCATACCTCTGAAAACTTAAGTGCACGCGTTTAAAACAAAAATTAATATCCCAATAGCTCCTAAACTAACCCTAGGATCCCAATTCCTCTTAGCTTCATAAGCCTTTAAGTTCCCATACCAGCCTCCTTTTAGGTTCGTATACCCAGGTGCATACACCTAACTCTTTAGGTTTCCAAACTCCCTAGAGTTCACACACTTCTACCCTTAGGATCATAATCCTTTAAGATCACCTTTTATCTTTAGGATCACCTTTTCTTAGAGTTCCTACACCCAAACCTTGGTTACCCCTTAGATTGAACTTATATTTGGCCTCCTTCTCGTCGATGTTTTCCTTTAGGGCCTCACACCCTAGCACAATCCTTACATATCTTTTAGGTCTTACCCTTAGCTCCTACGCAACTCCGGAAATATCTCGAGAAAGAAATCTCAGGTATGGTCTCTTCTTATGGCTAGCGAGCTTCCTTACGTAGTCTAATGGACTTTAAACGACCCTCCCCGGAAGTCGACAGACTCTAAAATATTCCCGACTACAGGTCCTTGGTTCAGACCCTTTGAGGCGCCTCGCGTCGCCATAGTCGTCAGGTTGTAATCTTCGATTGACCTGATGGCTATACTTTGACTTTTGCCTTGTCTAAGCCTCAGTCAAAGTGGGGGCTCTGTAGATACCTCGTTTCTGCACCTCCTGCCAAACACCCAGTGATGATTGGGCCGCATGTTTAGCATATGTCGCGATTTTATGACGTTTCATAAATCGGTTAATAAAAGGTAACTCATACACTCGTGTCTACCCCTTGGTTGTCGTCTAGGTGTCATTACGGTCGTTTTGGGAGTAATTAGAGTTCATTTGGGGTCCGGGTCAAAAACCGTCTTCATTTACTAAAACCGTCAAATCCCGAGTCAAAAAGCAATATGCTTGTCTACCTAAGGTTAGGGTGTCATAAAATGTTATGGTTATTTCTCATTTTGAGTCTCATATCACTTCTTTGGGATAAACCTTTAGTTTACATTACAAAATGTGCATTTCATTTAGCTAAAATGACAACCCGATATTTAGGCCCGTTTTACGAGGTCGTAAGGACTTTTTTGGGTCAGGCCTAATTCATAGAAAGTTCTAGATCTTTCTCTTAGCTTTTCAAATCCACCGAAATCACCTTAATCCGAGTCTTGTAGAGAAAGTTATGCCTAAAATACGACAGACTGTCAAACGCGTTTTCTACGCGCAGAAGGAACCTACCCGAGAAAGGACGCAGTAAGTACTGCGCCTCTTCCAAGGAGCGCAGCACTTCCTGCGCAGTTTTCTTTTTTTCCAAGTTTCCGTGTTTTAACCTAAGTCGGTTGTTTCCGGATCTTTCCTTCCGTATCCTATTCTTACAATAATTCCTCCGTGTGATTAGTATAAATAGAGACCTTCGGTCTCCATATTTTTCACGCGAGTGTCCGCCCTTCTCTTCTCCCTTTTTTAAGACCACGCTCTTTGCTTATTGACGTCTACGTGCTTGAACTTTCGACCATGTAAGCTCGGATCCTTCTGAGTACCAATCTCGTTTGCATGACCGACCAATTTGACCAACTCCACTTCAATTAATTAATCAATTTGTTTTAAAATCCTTTTTCAAGGGCACTTTCATATTTGCATAGATCGAGTCGAGTTACCACTAAAAACCGATTTAGTTAAATCTCGCGACGCTAACATGTAAGTCTGAGGGTGTAAAATCCCAATTTTATTTAATGTATTTTACTTAATGTATTTTATTTTATTGTAATTAATTAATGTACGAGTTTATGTCATAAGCATGCTTAAAACCGACTTCTAAAAAACCTTTTATTAAACCGTTTTTACGGATTAGGAGTAACCAGACGTCGAGAAGAAACGCAGCAACAGCTGCGCCTCTTCGAAGAGTCGCAGCATCTACTGCGCCTCTTCCAGAGGCTGCCGCTGTTTCTGCTCTTCTTCTTCTTCCTCGGTTTTCTGTTGACTTCGTCTCATTTATTTTACTTTCTTATTATCTTCTCTTTTCTTTGTACATAATAATTTTTAATACTTTAATATTATTTATCACGTTTTATTTCAGACTTAGATCCCTTATAATTAATATTTGCGGGTTTTCGTCATTAAATCAAACCCGGATTTTAGAGACTCGATTCGTTCATATCAAGTTTCTGGAATTCGTCCTTTGTACATATTTTTACCATTTATCAAGTTCTTTCAAATTCATTTTCGTCTTCACAATTAAACCTAATTCGTTTTAACTCGTTTTAATTCATCTTTAACCGTTTTAACCTGTTTTAATCCGTTTTCATCATCTTATAACAATATATGTAATCTGTTAATCACTTTAGCTCGAGTTCTAATATCAATAATCGGCCTTAAATTACTAACGAACATTAACAACCCACGAGTATAACTTTCACAGTCAGAATCCAACTAGAGAACAGACGCATGAACAGCTACGCCTGTTCTAAGGGACGCAGCAGATGCTGCGCATGTTCTAAGTTGGCTTCTGCCTCTGAACTCTTCTCGTTTTGACGTAGGGTTTCTAATTAGGATTTTAATTAACTATTATTCCTATTATCACCATAATTCGACATATTTTCCATATAATTCATATTTTCCATATTTTCTATTTTCTATTTTATTTCTTTATTTTTATTTTCCAATTTTTCTTATTTTTCAAGATTCCTTGTTTTCCAAATTTCCATATTTTGCAAATTTTCCTAATTTCCTTAATTTTCTAATTTTCCTTATTTTCCAATTTCCTTATTTTTTCCAATTCTCTAGTTTTCCTTATTTCATTTATTCTGTTATTTTATTTCTAAAACTCTTTTGAGCATTTTATGACATAAATCAGTTAAATCATTGTAATTTATTTCTTTATTTACTTATTGTATTTTATCATGGATGTTTACTTGTTTTCACATGTAATTAATCTAAACCCTACTTCGACATTAATGAGTGCTAATTAATTATTCAACGACTTAGTTTAATTCACATGCTAGGATTAAAACGTTGGATGTTGCATTGCATGCATATAATCGACATCATATCAAGTATGAACGACCTCCCTAATCATTAGTAGAGGCAGCTATCGAGGCGGGCGGGATTAGGTGTTCATTGAAAGGACTTCCTAATACGTACCCTCACCCCTTACTCCAGATCTCTGTGAACATCCGTGTTCATTGGCATCCACGAGAGTCATTCTAGACATAGAATGCTAAGGGTAACGAGTTCTTAGTGTCTATGTCATTACTTTGTGTCTTGACATGACGCGAAGTATTCGAACAGTTTCCAATTTTCCACAATAAATTGGTGGCGACTCCACAAATGTAAACGCTTGTTTCCGAAGCGCCCCCGTGGGCCCCCCGTGTCCACACACCTGATAAATTATTCTCATTCTTTCATGAAATTCAATATTAGCTATATTATACTACAGTATATTGATAACCAAAGTGAGAATTAATCAAACCTTCGCTTGTAATTTAGTTCAATTCTAACCTTCGGTTATACTACATATTTCTATTAATCAACACTACATTTGACACACACACCCCCGCCTAATGCAGGGCACTATATAAACAGGCCTCACGACCCACCAATATGATCATAAACCCACTAACGTGCCCAAGCAAACAATATCAGGCTTATGGGTTTAACGAATAAAAAAGTGTGGCCCTTAATCCCGCCTTCTTATCGTATAGCATACGGAACATGTTCAAAACTGTCATGTCCTTTCACAAGAGACCTATCAGCGTCCCTAGCCACTCAAAGGTAAGGTTCAGATCCCAAACCGCTAGACTCAACCCATGTAACTCTTGTCTAGAACACACTGAGTGTACAAGCTTTACCTTGTACTCACAGAGTCACACGACACAAGCAAATCCCTCACAACCGCTAAACTCCCATGGCTACCTTGTAATTCATTAAAATGCATGATTGCATGTATATGGTTTTGAGTATTTTGCATATGACATGTTTATCGGGAAAATAACCAATAGATTTGTAACGGTTGATCGAGGCTAGAAGCAATTAGCAAACCTGAAAGGAAATTGAATTGTATAAAAGCTAACCTAGACCAACATATTAAATTTGAAATTCGTAATTCATATGCAAATGACCACTTATTTCACACACATCAAATTTCAGTCATACCCACAAAGTCATATAAGAATTGAGCTGCAAGGCTTAAGAGTGCTTTATGTAAAAAAAAAACAAATCACAAATAGAGAGGGTCCAAACTAAAAGCAATTGCTTTATAATTTTGCATATATAAACGTGGAAGGTGTGATTATATTAGCAATATTACAAAAGAGGGCACACTAGCTTTAGACATTGTCATTGCCCGATTCCTAGATTTTTCGTACACGATTACCCGATAAACTTCCTATACAAATACACCTTCAAAGGTTGACAAAACCCATTGACCATACATGTTCTTTAAGAGACACACAAAAAATTGTCTCATAATGAAATAGGTTAGATTCTCTCTCTAAAGAGAATGTCCAAAAAATTATCCCATCATCAAATACCTAAGTAGAGCAATTATCCACGCACCCCCCTCTCCATGTAAAAGGAGGTAAAAGAACTTCTAGCTAAGGATGATCCTTATGCATAACCAGATCTATACATGATTACCATGACAAGTACGATAACTATTACAAAGGTTACTAAACACCTTGTATCATCAACCTCATATTTTTTGGGTGCACCATAACCCCTTATTTTGTACTTGCTCACCTCCCCATCGTCTTTATGGGACTCGTTTTCATCATCTGACTCACTCAATAAACCCGCTTCCAACTCTTCAAAACGGGTCATCGTAAAAATTGTAAATGCAAAAAATACCTAATTCACAAATTACATCACAAAAATCACAAATTAGGCAACAGGCTTAATTGAAGTTTCTTGGTACAGATATTGCGAATTATAATCAACTGGCAATTTAACAAAAACAAGCTACAAACACCCAAAATACAAAATTAGATTGAATAATCACAAAAAAAATGAATTAGTTTGTAAATTAACAAACCCTAGAATAAACTTACACAAGAAACAAGGGGAAAGTGACAGCAGAGGGTGGCGGCGTAAGTGGCGGCGTTGGTGGGCGGCGCGGGTGGGCGGTCCACGGGGCGGTCGCGGAGCAGATGGTGGTGGAGTCTTCAATGTTGAAGCAATGATGTATAAGAAATTTACATTTAGGACTTTGTGAGGGTAACTTGTGAGTTTCCGAAGAACGAGATTGAACGTTCCTCAAGTCTTTGATTGGGGTCTAAATGGTCTTCACCAAATTAGTTTGTATTAAACTTTTTTGGGCTAATTTGTGTAATAGCTTATTGGCCCAATCCTATTATGTAGGACAATAATAAAATAGGACAATAATTTATATATCACATGTTATTTTACGAAATATTATTAAATGTGTTTCTAATTCTTTTTTTATTCCATATTATTTATACTATTTATTATTTATTATTTTAATTGATTTTAGTTAGTATTTAAAAAAAAGTACAAGCAAACCGCAAATGTGATTCAAGCTACTGAACGAAGATCATTTATTCGTAAGTTTCAAAAGGCTATTGAAGAAGGCAAGGAATACAGATTAACGAATATGGAAGTCTCTGATAACATAGGTACTTATGTCAACAAAGTCTCTATAGACTACAAGAATCGGTTATACTTTAGCTTTACAACACGTGTGGATCAGGCTGTAACTCCAACCATCTTACATCATGGTTTTCGATTTGAGAAGTTCTCGGATATCTTAGACAAGAATGTCTCATTATGTTAGGAGCATAATTTATGATTATTATTATTAACTATAAGAATGTCACTTGGAATAAATTATTCAGAAAAAAAAGGCCTTATTGGAGATTCTTTATCGTACAAGAGTTATGCAACATTGGAGATGTCCTTAATTATTCAGAAAAAAAGCCTTATTTTTCTTGTATCACTTCTTATGCTCCTAAC
Organism: Silene latifolia; assembly: GCF_048544455.1. Lineage (NCBI taxonomy): Eukaryota > Viridiplantae > Streptophyta > Magnoliopsida > Caryophyllales > Caryophyllaceae > Silene > Silene latifolia. The sequence continues at coordinate 23,682,760 of NC_133537.1, read as the reverse complement.
ATAATGATGACTACCCTAAACTAGACTCCTAAGCTAGTGCTTTGAGAATGAAAAAAAAAAGTAAAGCTCACCCTTCCCCAATTTTTAAGCTAAAAACCGGTTGCCCCATAAGAAAAGGAGAATGGTTCTTATTTTTCTTGTATCACTTCTTATGCTCTAAAAATGCTCTCTCTTACCTCTCTCAAAAATTGGTTTTTGTGAAAAGAAAAATTGTTCATAATATTTCTAATAACTCAAAATATTACTAGAAGTAGTAATACATATTATTAGATTTATTTTAAGGTTTACTACTCTTATTATCTTGTTAATAATATTAGTAGTTTTAAGGGTATGTCTTGGGTGCAACTAAGAGGAGTGCTTCTAAACTTGAAACTTTGGGTTCTTTGGAGGATCATCCAATGTTTATAGCTCAAGAACTAGATTTTGGAAGGAGTCCAAAACTAGTGCCCAAAATCGTCCAACATATGATGTGAGAAAATCCATTTCTTCACTTTATTTTGTTGATTTCATTTGCATGCAACTAGATCCTTGAAATAAATTATGAGTAATTTATAAAACTAAATTAGATGAGTCTATTTAGGGGTTAATGAATGTAACACCCTCTAGAAATTTTGATGAAGAATTATGACAAAATTGCACATGCAAGATAAAATTCATAATCAACAATAAAGACTAAACCTTGTTGTCCAACTAAGCCAATTAACAAACACCAAAATCCAACAATAAACATATAAGCCATTTTGAAATTTTCCACACATGGAAAATTTTTGACATAAAATTTCGATGTTTGCTCACAAAAGTAGTGTGGAAAATTGTTTACTACCACAATTTATATATAGTACAAACATGTAAATAACCAACAAAACTTGTGCCAGTTAAGAAATTTGAGTAAAATTTAACTAAGGGAATACCAAAACTAGCTAGAGAAAGAATAAAAGAGAGGAGTAAATCACTTACATTATCCACTAACAAGGATTAAGAGAAGAAAAAGGATTAGAAATTTGAATTCTACCACCCAAGACTAATTTGAAGATTTTGAAGATTTTTAGAGTGATTTTTGCTGGTGAAGATGTTGGAGTAGGTGTCCTCGACAATAGTGTGATCACATGTTTAAATCTCATAACAAGAATACATAAGGGAAAATTATAAATATTGTCAACTGATCCACACTAATCAGTAATGATTGGCTGACTAGAGTTTGACATTACTGTCGTATGACGGTGGTGATCAGTTGATCCCTTAAGGTCATACCTCTAGGGTAACGCTCTTAATTGATAAATTAATTAATTGTATATCGATATAAGTTAATTAATTCCTTAAAATTGAATGATAGGTTTTTGTGAGTGAGAATACGTATCTTATTGTAATTCGATTAATTAAGATTCGTTTTAGTAATTGAAATGTTTTATTACTAAAATTTTATTATTGTTTATGAAACAATTTAAATAAGAATGAATGATTCATTATAATTACAAGTAGTTGTGAATTATAATGTTATGACCCATTTTGGACACTAGTAATTATGAATTACTAGATATTTTTAAATGTAAAATTATTAATTTAAATTATGATATTTAAATTAATTAGTATGCAATAAAATGATTTATTTCATATTACTTACCATGTGTGACATGTAATGTGACATTTACATTTGACAAATAAAAATGGCCATCCATTTTATCCTAAATAGACCGAAAAATTGAGAGAGGAAGGAGTTAGTGGAGTGTTGATTTTAATTGTAAAATATATTTAAAATATGTTTGATCGATAGAATAAAAAATAGACCAAATTAAAATTTTCAAATATATTTAAAATAACACTATTATATTCAAATATATTTTAAAATATGAACTTGGTATGTTTATTTTAAAATTTTATTATTATAATTAAAGAAAAATAATATAATTTATATATGACCTTTAATATTTTTACTTGTAAATAAAAATAAATTAATTTTTCTCAAATTTAATTTTTTTTTTGTTTAACTTCAATGTTATAAAATAAGATACATACAATTTTAATTAAAAATAATAAGTGATAATTAATTATGCATGATCATTGTTTTATAATTAAATTTATGACTGTTCAAATATCATACTTAATTAAAATAAAATTTATTCGAATAATGCAACAATCAACACTAACTTCTCAAATTATATAATTTCGCGATACGCTATGTTCCAAATCAATTAATATTTGTTCAAAATGATGTGAATATAATTTTATGTAATTTTTAATTTTTTATGTATGACGTGTGATATCCTCTATTTACTAAATGAATAGGTGAAAGTAGGAATTTTCCCGCTCAAATCACCCTCAACTATAAATTGGGCCTTAAAAGTAAATAGGTTTGGTTATTCTCAAATATTGGGCTTAAACTTTTGTTTATTCTATACAAATGTGGTGTTTAAGAGTTTGCTTGTACCTTGAACTTTCTCAAATATTATTTTTTTAGGTTTAATTTCAAATTGTTTAAAAGATAACATATAAAATAATATTTAACTAAAAGTAATATTTAATTAGTCATAATCAATATTTTATACCTGACGTATACGTATTTGATTGAAGATATTAAAGAAAAATGTAACATGTTTTTTACCTTTTCATGTCGTTTATAATATAATATTACATAATACTCCCTCTGACCCAGACCAAAGGTAACACTTGCTATAAACGGACGATCCAAAACAAAGGTAACAATCCTGATTTGGCCCACAACATTACCAAGTTATCCATATGCCCATTTGATATTTACTCAAAATGTCAACAAAATGTCATTACATAACTCACCTATCAGCCCGCAATTAAATCTAATATGTATTCAATTTATCGCAATATAATTTTTTTTCATTCTCACACTATAAAAACTTATCTCTTGGAGTAGTAGTTTTCTTTAATTTCTGTTTTTAATAAATACAATAATTCTTCCAAATATATTTTTCTTAATGGATTTAATGGTCTAAGTTTTATATCTTTCTCAAAATGTTTTTTTACGTAAATATAAAACATTGCTTAACTCACTTTAATTATCTCTATATATCAAAATAATTCAATAAATATAATGAAAATTATACTCAATTGAAAGCATTTTTCGCAATGAACGTAATTATTTACATTTTATAATTTTTATCAAAATAATTTTTTAATAAATTTAGAATCAAATTACCGTAATTATTTTATTTAATTCTATAATAAAATTTATTAAAGTATAATTAATATTTTGCTGATATTTAAGTATTTATTATATTATATTTAATGTTCAGCTGTAATTAATACTTGTATTTAAGGCTGGATTGACACGTGACGCATCCACGGTTCAACCCGATTATATATATATATATATATATATATATATATATATATATATATATATATATATATATATATATATATATATATATATATATATATATATATATAAGATTGTATAGATGTGGAATTTGAGTTTTTATATGTTGCATAATACGTCATTTCAATTTTCTATTTTTCTAATACGAATATGTATGCTCAAGATATTCGCTACCCCAAACATAAAATCCTAGCCCCGCCCCTGCATATATTATAATTATATGTACATATACCGTGCATAAATTGTGCGAGAAATTTGTATAAGATAGATTTATTCTCAGGTGAAACTTTCGTCACATAATTCTCTACGAAATAGCCTATCAATTATAACCAGTTGAATAACTTTTAATCATCATTGCTATCAATAATAATCCTTCAAATCATTTTATCAACCTATTTGTATACATTTTATTCTTAATCAAGTTTGAAAACCAGTACTAGTATTAACTAGGCAAATTCTTATTTTAGACGGACTACTTTTATCTAAAATTAAGACGGGACAAATATAAACATTTTACGATAAAATACAAATATTTTCTAATAAAATGTCACTATCAGTTTCTTTTGGTTAAAAAGTGATAACTATAGATATAACATTTTATTATTAAATAATTACTTTTTATTAAAAAAAGAAATTAATATTTGCTAGTCTTAAGATAAGATCGTCGCGAGAGACCTAATCAACTTAAACCAAGTGGAGTTTAACATGTATTGGGGAACTAAACTATGATACTGTTGCAGGGTGAGGACTGAGGACTGAGGACTGACCGCTGAATACAGTGGACACTTCTGCCTCAACAAGTTGGTATTTGTCATTCCAATCTTGGAACACTGTCGTTTTTTATGTCTCATATCGAGCATGTTCTATAGCATATAACATTGTCTAAATATCTAAGGTCCAAAATTAAAGATACTTTGGTATTTAACATTACTGTGGACTTTTATGTGTATGGTAGGGATTCTAAGCATGATTTGAGTGCATAACAATGACACCTAATTTTTTTTATTAATAAGAGCGAAAGGATAGTGATATAAGGTACGAAATGTAAAAAAGACTTGTAAAGATTTAAAAGCTTTAATAAGAAACATTGAAATTTTAATCTTTTAGCCGAGAAGAACGCTTCTACTCACCCTCCCCTAACTACAACATTGACCACAATCAGGGGCGGATCTAGGAATTAAAAGTGTGTTGGGCTAGGTAAAGGCCGGTGATCGTTAGTTGTGTGAAGCCCTATGGTTGTGCGTAAATTTAGTGTAATGTTGCAGCCTTTACCAATGGTAAAAGCATTTTCTCTAGAATTATTATACGTTATTGAGATTACTTTCTAAAAATATACGATTAAATATAACAAAATGATCAAAATGGTTAGGACTCCAAATTACCGTATATTTTTTTTACCGTAAGACCACTCTACGAAAATTACAAAAACTCTAATTGGTTTCTCTTAAGATAGGTATATTCGTAGACCATCCCCCCTACTATTAGACCATCCTCAAGCAAAGGTCGCGCTAATTAGGTCACGACCCTGTTTTACTCTTAATCCACTTTGTTTATCGCAAAAGTGGTAATTAAGCCCCTTAACTCTGTTCAATTGTGAAATTAGGCCTCATAAGTTTTATTTGGAGCAATCAAGCCCCTTAAGTTTCACCAAAAGTGAAATTGAACCCCATTTTTATAATTTTCACAAGAATTTTAATTAAAAACAGTTTATATTAGTATTAAACAATTTATTATATAATTAAAAATTACTAATTGCAACTTTACGAATTTCTACATAATTTATTAATCATTGAAGAGCACTTTTACATACATATTTAGTAGATTGTTTATAATTTATATAATATTCATACATATATAATAAAATGTCTATATACTATAAAATTCAAAATAAAACAATTCTCAATATTTAATATAAGTATAAAAGTTCTAAAATTATAAAAGAAATATTTTATATTTGATAAATTGTATCAAAAGTGATTTTAATATAATAATTTGGTGAAAATTATAAAAATGGGGTTAAATGTCACTTTTGGTGAAACTTAAGGGGCTTGATTACTCCAAATAAAACTTATGGGGCCTAATTTCACAATTGAACAAAGTTAAGGGGCCTAATTACCACTTTCGCGCTTTATTTATCTTGACCTACTTTCACCCTCTCAAGCAGAAGGTCACGACCTAGGTCATCAATCCAATCATTTTTCACTTTTCAACCAATTACATCTCTCCACATTATATCACTTTTTCATATATATATATTTTTATTAATGTTCCGGGTGTAATTCCGAAGCAGGATTATGACCACTTAAGCTTGTAGAATGACGTTGTTGGCTTGTCTCTTCCTTTCGCTCTCTCCTGTAAAGATGAACAAACTGAAGGCTCGGCTTGGTACCGAGCGTACTCACTCAGACGCTCAAGTCAGTAAACTTAAAGAGATAAGTTGTGTGTTAACTTGGCAAAGTATATTGTAGAGAGATAAGGGAGTTTTATACCAGATTAAGGTGATTTTCGGATCGTTTTGGGATCCTTTTCTCAATGAGAGAAGTGGAGTATTTATAGACTTTCACCTTTTGTCACGTAGTGGCCAAGTGGCTAGCAGGTGGAAAGACTGTCTTACCCTCGGCCGAGGGACCCATGGCAGGCCGGCGGGCCTGGTTGACTCCATGCCGAGGGGACTTGGATGTGAGTACGCGGATATGCCTCTCGGCTGGCTAGTTGCCGGGACCGAGACCCAAGTGACAGGCCGACAGGCTTTGTCGGTTAGGCTTTTAATATGTTGACTTGCTGTCATTTATCTTTGACCTTGGTCAATGTGTTGACTCGGTCAGCGGGTGCAGAATATGCCCCATCAATTTGCCCCCAGCGTAGTCTATGCCGTGGTATGGACCTTCGAGGAGTGTTGAGCGTATTCTGTGCATGTTGAACTTCTTCCTCGGCTTGGTTCTGTTCAGGCTGTACCATATCCCCCCTCCACATGGTTGTGTAATGGACATCCAATGTGGAAAAGAAAATGGCGCTGGCCGAGACCAAGGTTGAGGATGCCGTGTGCTTTTGATTGCCCCCGGCCGGTGCTGCCAAGCTTGGTTGATCAGCTGGCCGTTGGCAAGTAGATACCAAGGAGCGTGTCGAAGAAGATTTGTCACTGTGTGTCGATTGACATTCCGTGGCTGCATGCTCGACACGTGGCCTGGTGCTGATTGGTGGACGCTTCATGGGCTTTGCTCTGATTGGTCCATTGAATGGGCTTTGCTCTATAAATTGAGCAGTTAGCCCCTCATTTTGGCCATCAAACTTCATTTTCTCAAAAAATTTCCTCTCTCTAGTTTTCTTCGAAGAAACTTCTCTCTAGTTTTCGAAGCGTTACTCGGCGTAACACTTCCTTTCAAGGTAAACAAACAAATTCTTCCCCAACTCTTTACTTGTTAATTAATTGTTGTCACCATGTCTGCTGCTGATGCTCTTCCTAGTACCTCTGCTCCGGGGGGCGAACCGCCGCATCCTGATGAACAGGAGCCACTGGTTGTCACCCCGATAGGGTTCGGGGGGCGCTTGTCGCCTTCTCCCGATATTGACGAGAAATTTTTGGAGGTTATTGATGATGATGATGAGGAAAGGACCCATTATGACGTAGAGAGGCCGCATTTCTTGTGGCACGGCGATGCCTGCTCGATCAATCCTGATCGTGTTTGGACGAACAAGGTCGCTAGTTGTTCCGGGCCTGATCTTTTTGAAGACCATTACTCCTTCGGCAGGGGGTATAGAATTGTTATCCCTGAGGGTGATCAGGCGGTCTGTTGCCCTCTCGAAGGCTGTATCGGCGTGTACATCAGACATCTGGAGTATGGGCTCCGATTTCCTCTTAATGAACACGTCGTGGCCATAATTAAAGCCATGAATGTCGCCGTGGCACAACTGCATCCGTTGGCCATTAGGACGATTATTGGCTTTGTATGGTTATGTCTTTTTAAAGGGGAGGCCCCAATGGTGAACCTCTTCCGCCGGCTCCACCATCTTTGGCAGACTACCCTAGGCGGCTCGGGGTGGTACAGCGTGCAAACCGAGCCGGGTTATGTCACCGTTTCCAAGCTGACATCTTGCAAGGACTGGAAGGGGCGGTGGGTATATGTTGAGGTTCCGGAGGACTATCCACTGCCCCGGTCCTTCCAAATACGTCAATTTGCGGTGTGAGAGTCAGGGGGAGCATGATAGATATGTCTCCCGGAATAAGCTTAAGATGGACGCCAAGAAGGTCTATCTTAAGGAGGACGAAGAGCGGGCAATGAGCCTGTTCGAGGCTGAGAAGGATGGCACGCCGAAGGGATGGATGCCCCCGACGCAGATCGTCCTTCAAGACGAGCCGTTTTGCCACGTCGGCCTCATACCGGCCCTCGGTCAGGGTGAGTGGGGTCGGTGTGAGGCCCACCTTTGCTTTTTATGCTTCTGTATTTGAGCCTTAGTTTACTTCTTTTGCTTAACTGTTGACTTTATTTCTTGCAGATCGATTTGGCCGGGATCTCTCCGTCTCCATTCTAAACAAGTTGGGACTTGACCGGGACGGGAGAGTTGTTGAGCTGCATCCTAAGGCCGCGCCACGTGATCGCAGACCGGCCCCTCACGAACTTATGGAGCAGGCGATGAAGGCAATGGATGTGGCGGCGGCTCAAGCGGAGATTGGCGGTAACGTGTCGCACCGGAGACCAAAAACAACGTCTGCGGCGGCTATGACGCCAACTCCCACTCAATCTTCAATCCCCGCAGTCCAAAAGGAGACGGTGGTCGTCAATGTTGACGAGGACGTCACCGTTCTGGAGTGTCCTCCTCCTTCAAGTAAGAGGAAGGAAACAACGCCTGCTGCTGCTGTTACCGAGGCAGGGAAAGAGAAGGGGTCAGCCGACCCTCTGTCCAAGAAGGCCAGGACTGGTACGGATCTAACCCATGGCTCGGATTTAGCAGGTTCTTTAGGCATTCCTGATGACAGGCTCTCTGACATGTCAATAAATGTTGACATGGATGCTTTATCTGGGTTTTTTGTAGATCAGCCGTCGCCGGCTGTCGTTCTCACTGAACGGCAATTGGAGAAGCGACTGTGCGGAGACGGCGATCAAAATGTCACCGCCGACTCCTCATCCCGAAGGTTTCCCCGCTCGGCTTAGGGCGGAAGGCATAAGGTTGTCCAAGAGGCTGGTGAAGTGGGCTGAACTAGCCGGCGCTCATATTATGGAGCAAGAAAAGGTCATGGCTCAAGCCGGCCCTGCGCTTGAACGGCTTAGGCTCGAGCTTGCTGCTTCTAAGAAGGAGGCCGAGAGGACGAAGAAGGACTTCCAGGCCGCCATGAAGGACTTCCTTGCTGAGCGAAAGCTTAAGGAGGAAGCCGAGAAGCTGGTCCTAGCCGAGAGAGCCAAGGTTGAGGCTGCATTGGCTGATGCCGCTAAGCTGCGGGAGGAGAAAACCAAATTTGAGGGCGGCTATCAGGCTATGGTTGATCAGAGGGAGAGATGGAAGTCCCTGCATTCGGCCGAGGCGAAGGAGCACAAGGGCACAAAGGCTATCCTTGCTCAGAGGGAGAAGGACATTGAGACGCTGAAAACCGTCATCATCCCTGAAATGTGTGCCCGGTACCGGGACCAAGCTGAAGATGCTACCAGGGATGCCATTAAAGAGCTCCTTCCTGAAGGCTCCTTCCCGTGGCAAGATTTTGACCGGCTTCTGGATGAGAAAGCCGCTGTTGCGGAGGCCAAGGCCGCGGAGAAGGCGAAGGCGGCGAAGGCCGCTCAGGAGGCTGCGGAGAAGGCGGCCCGGGATGCTAAGTGTGGACAAGGCCCTCGGGAACTGCGTCCGCGGAATCCACACCAGGCATAATCGACTCGAGGTTCCTTCGAATCGAATTAAGACCAATTAGAGTCGCCACCAAGTTTTTTGGGAACTTGGAACCGTTCAAGTCAACTTTACACCTTTCATCGAAAAGCATAAAGCCAATCGACTACGAGTGATTAAAGATAAAGACTTGTACCCTATATCACTCGATTTGAATGACTCTCGTAATCCAATGGTATTTAGACGGATCCACAAACCATAGATCTTGAGTAAGGGGTGAGGGTACGTGTTGGGAAGCCCATAAGGACACCCAACCCCGCCCGTCGATAACGGCCTCTACTAAGTCAAGTGTCGGATTTCAAACAAGGTCATAGCTACTACGATGTATGATATGCAAACGTTGTTTTAACCCTATCATGTGACAACAATTTCTATGTCGTTTTAGATGCAACTAAACTAACTTTGTCAAAGTTGTAATTTAGCATGTGGGTTGATTGATCTAACAACATACAAACGAAAGCAAACAAGGCTTAGGGGGAATGGGGGAGCCGTTGGGATCTACCTATTACAAACCAGGCATTTCATGCCGACACAACAATAAATTAAAGATACAACTCGATCTAAATACAGCGCTATACACACGACGCAATACACGGCCATTCGGCCTAGAAAACCGTGCACAAGGGGGTGACTCACGGCCTACATGACACACGGCCTTGGGTCACTCCTCGTAATGCGTGCTTTCACTTAATCTCATCGAATTAGGCATAAGGCTACGCACCAAAGCATGCATTAGCATAAACCGGGCCATGTTGCTTTAAACAACATGCGGTTTACTACGCTCCTACAAGCATTGGGGAACAACCGTCTAACCAAACAAGACTAAGGTTTTTGAAGAGGTTTTGACTCAATAAAAGTAAAACAAGCTCGAAAATTACAACTCGATAAACAAATTACAAATTACAAGCAACGAAACAACGAGGAACAAAAGGTATAAAAAACGAAGCAAGAAAGCCAAAGAAGACGGCCAAGCTCACGGCCCAAACCACGACCACCCTCACGGCCAAGACAAGGCCATCCTAGTTCCTAGGTTAGGTTCATTGGTTAGATCGAATGATTGCGAAACGGATTAGAAAACGAGTTAGAAAACAAGTTATAAAACAGGTTGATCGGTTGAGAAAAAAACGCGCGAGTGTGTATTCTACACGGCCTAAAGGGTCCAATTAGGTCACAATATCATAAGATTAATGCTTACTCGTCGAGTGTTAATAGGAAGGCGCTAATCACGCACTCCTATGCTAGCGAGAAATCAAGTGATAAGAAAGATGTATTCAATTGGGTTATAGAATTGTTAATCGATTTTAAAAGCTATGCCGATGCCACCTAACATGTCTAATTAGGTTATTAAAACGATCGAATGTCGTCTAAATACGTCATATATTAACAATCAGAGGTTAAACTAACATACAGCGGATCCTAGGGTGTGTCGAATTGGCCGAAATAACAAAGGGGTCAAAAGCGAAGAGCGAAGTTAGAAATTTGTTTTATTTATGCCCTACCTTGAACACGAGGATATGTAAATGAGACGGGGGTGTACGACCGACTGAAGTAGCGGTTTATTTTCCCATCTCAAGTCAACGCGGGTGTTCATGGTGGTACTTTAACTCATACTCGGACTAAACTAGTTTCATAGTTAATTAAACAATCGATAAACAAAAACGATAAACGAATAAAACAAACTATAAAAGAACAAGCATAAAAAACGAAATAAAAAAGGAGAAAGAGGAGGATTTGATGCACCCTCAACCTACATGTATCGTTGACACCGTCTTGGGTCGTAATCGATGGTAGATTTTATCTCGAGAGGCCGTCGTCGACGAAGAAACAAAGCAAACACGCGTTTTTGGCAAATCTGGACAGCAACTTTCAAAGAATGATTTCTCCCTCGTTTCACGATGAAAATTCGATTTAAAAGATGTTTTGAAAACTAGAAAGAGAGGAGAACAGGGATCTTAAAGCAAACCCCGCTCGTTTTGAGTTATTGGGCACGAAAAACGAGCACAAACAGAACTGGACAAACAAGAACAAACCGCGAAAACAGAGTGTATAACACTCTGTTTTTCGAGGGATTTCGTGTACTCTCAAGGGCAATTTGGCTCATAAATCTTTGTCTAATGTGTAGATGGATGTTATGTGGTTAATTAGGAACAAGAAAATCGAGTTTTGATGGAGGTTTGAGGGAGGAACGAATTGTTTTTCGAGGAAGACACACAAACAGTTTCAGTTTGTATGTCGGTTTTGTGGAGGGTTTTTGAGAGGCAATTAGGGTTTGTTTCTGAGGTTTAAAGCTTGTGAGTGATGGTAGGATGTATATAGAACTTAGAGGAATGAATGTATGGTGAAGGGTGGGTATTTATAAGGAGTTAAAGTAGGGTAAAAGAGAGGAGAGGCAGACGGGCTCGGCTGAGCATAGCTGCTGTCCAGCAGCTTTTGGGGGGTTTTCTAGGGTTCGTTTGGGGCTTTTTCTTGGTGATTAAGGTAAGGTAATATGGGTAGGATATTAGGGTATGGGTTAGGGTTAATGGGCACGGGTTTTGGTGGTATTTGGAGCGGGTTTTGGACTCGGGTTTGAGCTGCAAAACAGGGGGGCTGCTTCGTGTTTTGCGGGCTGTTTGAGGGTGATTTGGGATGGGATTTGGGCCATGGTTATGGGGTTTGAACTGGGGTTGGATGGGTAGTGGTCTAGGTTGGTTAGTGTACTCGAGATTCGTGCCAACTCGTAAAGAAAACGGGCTCAAAAACCGAGATAAAATCGAGCTCAAAAACGTATGGTTGAAACGAGTTCGTTTCGATTTTTAAATCGATTTTTCAAATCAATTAACACCTTAAAATAAATGACTTTTCAAATCAAATATACTCATAAAATGATTTTTCAAATCATATATTTATTTTATTTTCAATAAAATAAACTTGGGAAAATAAATTCAAAATAAAATAAATTAAATTGAAATCACCTTAAAAAAGACTTTAATTTAAATATCATTTAAATTAATAAAATGAACTCACTAAAAAAAACATTAATTTAAATATCATTTAAATTAATAAAATACTTCATCGACGACGCCCATTCTACCTCGTAAAACGAGCTCTAAATAATGACAATGACAACTAATAAATACATGTGTCCTATCATCATCGGGTGTTTGTCGGGTTCTCTATAAATTCCAATATCGACGGATACGGGTATCTACACTAAGGTGAAGGAGGCCAGAGAGGAGGCTGAGAGGGCAAAGGCAAGTGAAGCTGCCAAGCTTTCCTCTGGGCCGCCCACCGTTGGTGATGCTGCTACCGCTGCCGGTGGCGAAAAGAATAAGCATAGGGAGACGGCGGTCGTCACCGGATTCACCCGGCCCTTCGACGACCCGGTTTGTTCGGGGCCAACTATTGAGCCTTTCCTCCCTGCCATCCTTTTGGCGCTTCAAGTCTTAATGTTTGTAACCTTTTGTTGTACCTTCTTTTTTTGATAAACTTTGGTAGGTTGTGTTTAGGCTATCCCCATGGGGACGGCCGTCGACTTTGTTTTGCCCCACCTGTAAACATTTTTAATAAAGTTTGTCTATTTGCCTTCGGCTTGGCCGAGGCTTTGATCTTATTCTCCATTGAGTTGTCTTCTTACGTTTTTAACATATTGAGCGCTTTTTCGTTTTACCTTCGGCTTGGCCGAGGCAGTTAGATTGCGTATCTCAACTGTACTTAAACGTTTTTAAACATGTTGGCATGTCGGTCGCTTCCTCTGTAACACCCCCATACTCCAAGTGCCTTACCAGGACCACCCAGGTATAAGGATGTTACCATCTCGGTTACCCGAGGCAATGATAATCAAATAAACAATGAAGAAACAACATTTAAATAGAATTACTTAGTGAAAGGTTACAATCCAAAAACCAAACCAAATACTAATACATGTTCTCAAAACGGCTGTCTACTGAACCAACTGAAATGTATATGAAAACTACTAAGCTACAGCGGAAGACTTCTATCATCAGATCGTGGCAATCCCAGCTATCCCAGTACTCATGTCATACCTGCTCAATATCTGCTCACCATCCCCGAATGGATCACCGCAGGTTTTAAAAACATTAACCGGGTCGATTATTTACACAAGTGATATAATCAACAATACAGTAACCAACACAACTCAAACAATCATACACGATCAAGCACTCCACTCCATCTCCGTCACCGACTGTCCACTGGACCAGCCCTGCCAGTGGGGGACCGCAGCCGTTCCCACCTAAGCCCCGCTCATCATACCGAGCGATAACCCTGTCCCATTAATGTGCACATCCCCTTCTGTGGCGGGTTCCACGAAGGACGAAACTAGGGCGTGAAGCCACTCCCGCAAGTGACTCCACTCAGCCGAGAACGCATCTCGAGAACCACAGACACACAATCACAATCACAATCACAACATCGTCTGAATCAACCAATTATACTAATTACAGCACAACACCACACCACATGTAAGTAATACTGAGTAGGGAAACCCTACCTGGAAAGCACAATAGTCAGACGATCTCACAGCTGATATCAAAAAGCTTCCTCTATGAATCCTCCTCCTAATTATACAAGCACATAATTACTACTATGCACATGACACAACAAAACCCCCAATTCCCAAAAATTAGGGTTTAACTAACTTTGACGAAATATAATAAAAACGGTATAAAAGTCTTACCCTCGGCGCAAGGATTACAACGATGTAAAGACAAGTGAAATCCGACCTTCCAAGCTCCGGGATTTGTTAAAAATGCGATTAAGGTGATGAACGTAGTTTGCTTTCTCTTCTCACAGTGATTTAGGTTTTAGAAAAGTGATTAGAATGAATGACGGAAAGATTATATACCTTAATCGCATAATTAACAAAACCCGAGAAAACAACTCCCGTAAACCGGCTACTCGATCGAGTAGCCATGGTACTCGATCGAGTACCCCCCTACTCGATCGAGTATCGTAGTTACTCGATCGAGTACCCAACAGGTCAGAAACTATTTTATTTCACAAAACTCCCTTACTCGACAGAGTAAGGCCAACTCGATAGAGTACCCCAAGACTCATAAATACGGAGTATTACAGTCTTCCCTCCTTAAAAAGAACTTCGTCCCCGAAGTTCAAACCAACACCAAACAAAGACTCACACTACAACACTCCCGACTCAACAATCAAAACAAACTCAACGTAGAAACTTGTTACTAACTCAAACTCAACCCGACTCAACGACAACAACTATACCGATACGACATAAAAAGGGTATAAAACTCTTTAAAAACTCTTTGCGATCATCTCCTACCCCCCTAAAAGAAACAAGGTTACGTCCTCGTAACCAAACATACCTGGTCGAAAAGGAAAGGGTGGAGCTCTCTCATGATATCCTCTGCCTCCCATGTAGCTTCCTCAGTCTCGTGGTTAGACTAAAGGATCTTAAGCAAAACTGTCTCACCACTCCTAGTCTTCCGAACCTTCCGGTCAAGAATCTGCTTAGGTACCTCAAGATATGATAAAGACTCATCTAGCTCTATGCTCTCTGCCTCTAACACATGTGACGGGTCACTCACATACTTCCGCAACTGCGATACATGAAACACATTATGCACTCTCTCTAACGCAGCAGGTAAAGCCAGATGATAAGCGACCTCTCCAACTCGCTCTAAGATCTCATAAGGACCGATGAACTTCTGACTCAGCTTGCCTTTCTTCCCAAATCTCATAACCCCACGCATAGGAGACACTTTCAGAAGAACCTTATCCCCAACCTGAAACTCTATATCCCGGCGATGTAGATCTGCATAACTCTTTTGTCGATCCTGAGCTGCTCTCATACGTTCTCTGATCATCTTAATCTGTTCAACCATCTCATGTACCATCTCTGGTCCTAGAACCACTGCCTCAGCACTGTCGTCCCAACAAATCGGACTCCTGCATCTCCTCCCATATAACGCCTCAAACGGTGCCATGCCAATACTAGTGTGATAGCTGTTGTTGTAAGAAAACTCTATCAAATCCAACCTCTGCTCCCAGCTACCACCAAAGTCCATCACACAAGCTCGTAACATATCCTCCAGAGTTTTGATTGTTCTTTCAGTCTGACCGTCTGTCGCAAGATGAAAAGCTGTACTCATCTTCAAAGTTGTTCCCAAAGATTCCTGCAACTCTTTCCAAAACCGTGATATAAACCTCGCATCTCTGTCAGACACTATGTCCTTAGGGACTCCATGTAACCTTAGCACATTCTTTCGATAAGCCATAGCCAATTGTGCTTTAGTCCATGTATCTTTCATTGGAACAAAGTGAGCTGACTTGGTCAGTCGATCCACTATCACCCATATCATGTTATTACCCTGTTGACTCTTTGGTAAACCCACGATAAAATCCATAGAAATGGATTCCCACTTCCACTCAGGTACCTCTAAAGACTGAATCTTACCTTGTGGTCATCGCTGTTCCCCTTTAACTCTCTGGCATGTCAAACAACGGGCCACGAACTCAACTGTTTCTTTCTTCATCCCAGGCCACTAAAACGTGTTCTTCAAGTCCTTGTATAGCTTGTCTCCGCCTGGATGTACTGAATATGGTGTACAATGTGCCTCTATAATGATTGTCTTTTTTAGCTCCTCATCATTAGGTACACATCACCTACCATCAAACCTCAAACTACCATCTGTGTGAATAGAAAATCGGGACACTGTCCCTTTCTCTACTCCAGCTCTCCACTCAACCATCTTAGGATCTAAAGCCTGTTTACCTCGAATATCATCATAAAGATCAGGCTGTACTGTCAAATCTGCCACGGCATCTCCACTCTGAATCGTATGTATCCCGAACTTCCCCACCTCATCTCTCAGCCTCATCAAAGATAGAGCTGTACACAGGGAGTGTACACTCTTCCTACTCAACGCATCTGCAACGACATTGGCTTTCCCTTCATGGTAGATAATATCCATGTCATAATCGCCAATCAGCTCCATCCACCTCCTCTGTCTCATGTTCAACTCCTTTTGGGTGAAGATGTACTTGAGACTCTTGTGATCTGAAAATACCTTAAAGGTCGCCCCATAAAGGTAATGTCTCCAAATCTTGAGAGCAAACACCACCGCACCCAACTCTAGATCATGTGTAGGGTAGTTCTCCTCATACGGCTTCAATTGCCTAGAAGCATAGGCAATCACCTTACCGTTCTGCATCAACACACATCCCAACCCATTCTTTGAGGCATCTGTATATACCTCAAAGTTCTCGATCCCTTCAGGCAATGCTAAGATAGGAGCTGTGGTCAAACGCTCCTTTAATGTCTGGAACGCTTTCTCACAACTCTCATCCCAACGAAACCTGTTCTCTTTCCTCATCAAAGCTGTCATAGGTCTAGCTATCTTGGAGAAATCTTTCACGAACCGTCTGTAGTATCCAGCTAAACCCAAGAAACTCCTGATCTCAGCAACATTCTTTGGTGCTTCCCACTTTGTCACTGCCTCAATCTTTGCCGGATCCACAGCTACTCCCTCCTTAGAGATCACATGCCCCAGAAAAGCAACTTTCTCTAACCAGAACTCACACTTGGACAGCTTAGCATACAACTCATGCTCCCTCAAAGTCTGCAACACAATCCTCAGATGCTCCTCATGCTCCTCCTTAGTCTTAGAGTAGACCAAGATGTCATCGATAAACACCACCACGAACTTGTCCAGGAACTGTCTGAAGATTCTGTTCATCAAATCCCTAAACACTGCCGGTGCATTAGATAACCCAAACGGCATCACCACATACTCATAGTGACCATACCTCGACGTGAAAGCTGTCTTTGGTATGTACACCTCTCTAATCTTCACTTGATGATACCCCGACCTCAAATCAATCTTAGAAAAGACTGATGCACCGCTCAACTGATCAAACAGGTCATCTATCCTTGGCAAAGGATACTTGTTCTTCACCGTCACTCGGTTCAGCTCTCTGTAATCTATGCATAACCTCAAACTCCCATCTTTCTTCTTCACGAAAAGAACTGGTGCTCCCCACGGCGATACACTAGGTCTAATGTATCCCTTCTCTATCAGATCATCTAACTGTTTCCTGAGCTCCTCCATCTCTTTAGGACCCATCCGGTACGGTGCCTTAGAGATTGGCCCCGTCCCTGGTTTCAACTCAACGGTGAAATCTATCTCCCTCTTCGGTGGCAACCCCGGAATCTCGTCAGGAAAAACATCGGCAAACTCTCCCACCACTGGTATCTCATCAACTGTCGGACTCTCTATCCGGTCATCTCTCACATGGCACAAGATCAAAGGACATCCCTTCCTCAGATAGGACTTCAAGGTGATAGCTGCAATCAACTTAACTTTGGGCTTGACTAAAAACCCACGATAAGACACACTAACACCCTTAGGCCCTCTCAAAGACACTTTATTTTGATGACAGTCTATCTTAGCTTTATACTTTCCCAGCCAATCCATCCTGACTATCATCTCAAAACCGTTAAAAGGAAACTCTAGCAAGTCTACAGGTAGATCAACCCAACTATCATAGACACATCTCTAAACAACCTCCCACAAGATACAGACTCTCCCGAAGGTATAAAAACTTTCTCACTCACAGACTCATATACTCTCAAACCCAACCTTTTAACATGACTCGACGATACAAACGACTGGGAAGCCCCCGAATCAAACAAAACAAAGGTATGAATACCGTTAACAAGAAAAGTACCAGTGATAACATGCGCATCCTCCTCAGCTGCTTTCTTGTCCATCATCAACACTTTAATGGTCTTCGTCCACCTCCCCGGACAAGATCTTGGTTGATGTGGCCGCTTAGCACCCGACCCCGATTGTTGTTGTTGTTCGTAGCTGGTTTCTGACAAGAATTACCGCCATTGCGGTTACCTCCACCCTGATAGCTCTGACTCCCCCGGTTAGACCATGACCCACTTGGTCTGTTGCTTGCATAACTCTGTGCAGGTCCCTGAGAATAACTCCCCCGAGCCGTTCCCTGAAAAGCTCCAGGCATACTCGTACACTCATGTCTCTTGTGGCCCACACCGCCACAGCCAAAACAAGTCATACCCCAGCTACTACTGCTACCCCCACGGCCACGCCCGAAGGAAGCCCCAAGACTAAACCCCGACCCAAATAGAAAACCCCTTAGCTTGATTGTGGTTGCCTTTCTTGTGACTAGATTGGCCACCACCCTCACTCTCCGCCTTCCTTTTCTCCACACCTGACCTCTCCTGAGCCATCTCTACTAACCTCTCAGCTCTCCCAGCTCTCTCATAAGCTTCCTTAACATCAGTAAGGACTCCTACTGGTAGCTTATCCATGATCTTAGGGGTCAACCCCCTCTCAAACCTCAGCTCCAGGTTCTCCTCACTCAAACCCATATCCTCAGCATACCTAGACTTCTCATTAAACTGCTTATAGTACTCAGCCACAGACATGTCAGATGTCATCTTAAACCCATCGAACTCCTCTCTCAGCTTGCTTCTCACATGCTCTGGCACAAACTCTTTCCTCATGGCCCTACGGAACTCATCCCAAGGTATAGCAGGTAAGCCCTGGTTGGCATACATCTCTCTGGCACTCACTTTCACCTTATCCCACCACTAACCAGCTGCCTCCCTCAGGTAGAACGCAGCTTGCTCAACCCTCATCTCATCAGGACAATGAACCAGGTCTAGTATATTCTCCATCTCACGATGCCAGTTATCAAGAAGGTTTGGTTCCCCGGTCCCCTTGTACTCCTTTGGGTTGAACCTAGCTATGTAAAGGCTAATCTTAGAGTGATCAACCTCCTTATCATTATTCACTTTCTTTAGGGCCTCCGTAAGAGCATCTTGGTGCTCCAACATCTTAACAATATCATCCGTATTCATGGCCTCAGCTCTCGCATAGTAAGCGTTTCTCTTAGGCGGCATCTTGAAGCTATATATAAGAAAGGGTAGACATAAACACGTGCACTAAACCTCAAAACACGAAAACAGGTTGCCCAGGTGACACTCGATCGAGTGCCCAAACCTACTCGATCGAGTAAGAGGCTACTCGATCGAGTGCCCAACATACTCGACCGAGTACCTCGACTCCAGAACACAAACAGACCTTCTGACCTCTAACATACTCGACCGAGTGGCTACTCGATCGAGTGACTCCCTACTCGATCGAGTACCCCTAGTTACTCGATCGAGTACCCTAAAACTCCATTCTGGTCACAAAATCGTCAAATACCCACCCGATCAAGTCAGTCCCGCTCGATCGAGTCATGCTAACTCGAATATGCTACCCGCATGCTATGACATATCCTAACATGTAAAACAACTTATAAACACGATATCATTTCATAATTATGCATACCATGCTACTCAACTGTTCATGCGATTAACAATCAATTATATCTTGTTATTAATGCCATATAGTAATCACTCAACATGCTTCTTATTCCACACAGTTCTATATATATATACGTATATCTCCTCAATTTCATTCATATTCTCAACTTCTACTTCAACATCCAACATTTACAACACACCTCATTACATCCACACACAAGCGAACAAACAACACATACGACTTAACAGATATTCCCCCCATGTGACCGGTACAAAATTGTAGGGCGAGTTCGCGACTTTAGGACGTCTCCCAAGCCTTTGCATTAGCTCCTACAACCTTTACCCCGGGTTCATTTTAATTGACTCCCTATATTCATTGGGTTCATTGGTTACAGGTTTCAGGATCGTCGCTCTGATACCATTTTGTAACACCCCCATACTCCAAGTGCCTTACTAGGACCACCTAGATATAAGGATGTTACCATCTCGGTTACCCGAGGTAATGATAATCAAATAAACAATGAAGAAACAACATTTAAATAGAATTACTTAGTGAAAGGTTACAATCCAAAAACCAAACCAAATACTAATACATGTTCTCAAAACGGCTGTCTACTGAACCAACTGAAATGTATATGAAAACTACTAAGCTACAGCGGAAGACTTCTATCATCATATCGTGGCAATCCCAGCTATCCCAGTACTCATGTCATACCTGCTCACCATCCCCGAATGGATCACCGCAGTTTTAAAAACATTAACCGGGTCGATTACTATTTACACAAGTGATATAATCAACAATACAGTAACCAACACAACTCAAACAATCATACACGATCAAGCACTCCACTCCATCTCCGTCACCGACTGTCCACTGGACCAGCCCTGCCAGTGGGGGACCGCAGCCGTTCCCACCTAAGCCCCGCTCAACATACCGAGCGATAACCCTGTCCCATTAATGTGCACATCCCCTTCCGTAGCGGGTTCCACGAAGGGCGAAACTAGGGCGTGAAACCACTCCCGCAAGTGACTCCACTCAGCCGAGAACGCATCTCGAGAACCACAGACACACAATCACAATCACAACATCGTCTGAATCAACCAATTATTCTAATTACAGCACAACACCACACCACATGTAAGTAATACTGAGTAGGGAAACCCTACCTGGAAAGCACAATAGTCAGACGATCTCACAGCTGATATCAAAAAGCTTCCTCTATGAATCCTCCTCCTAATTATACAAGCACATAATTACTACTATGCACATGACACAACAAAACCCCCAATTCCCAAAAATTAGGGTTTAACTAACTTTGACGAAATATAATAAAAACGGTATAAAAGTCTTACCCTCGACGCAAGGATTACAACGATGTAAAGACAAGTGAAATCCGACCTTCCAAGCTCCGGGATTTGTTAACAATGTGATTAAGGTGATGAACGTAGTTTGCTTTCTCTTCTCACAGTGATTTAGGTTTTAGAAAAGTGATTAGAATGAATGACGGAAAGATTATATACCTTAATTGCATAATTAACAAAACCCGAGAAAACAACCCCCGTAAACCGGCTACTCGATCGAGTAGCCGTGGTACTCGATCGAGTACCCCCCTACTCGATCGAGTATCATAGTTACTCGATCGAGTACCCAACAGGTCAGAAACTATTTTATTTTGCAAAACTCCCTTACTCGACAGAGTAAGGCCTACTCGATAGAGTACCCCAAGACTCATAAATACGGAGTATTACATCCTCCTCCACTCCCGGTCTTAGCCGAGGCGGTCAGATTTGCGCTTCCCAACTGCTATTGTGAACATGTTAGCGTATCGGTCGTTTCCCCGTTACTCCCGGCTTTGGCCGAGGCAATCGAGGTTACGGCTCGACAGCGTTCGTATCTATAGACATATTGATCGCTTCCTCTGCCACTCCCGGATTGGCCGGGGCAACTAGATTTGCGTTCTCAACTGTACTTATACGTTCTTAAGCATGTTGGTCGCTTTCACGAGTATCAACTGCATTTGTAGTGACTGCCCGGCTGGCGTTTACTAAGCATGTTGGTCGCTTTCGCGAGTATCAACTGCCATTGTAGTGACTGCCCGGCTTTGGCCGTGGCGTCTACTAGTGACTGCCCGGCTTTGGCCTTGGCGTCTACCTTGGTACGACTACGGAGGGGACTCTTCATTTTGATGGAAAACTTGGATCACTCTTCATTAGATATAATCACGCGTTGGGGTGCCCACAACGGTCTCGGACACCTCCGCCGCTATATGAAATATTTCCCAAGGTTATCTGTGTTCCAGTGGCTCATTAGAGGAACACCCTCCATGTCTGTCAGCCGGTATGTCCCCGGCCTCATTTCTTCAACTACCTTGTAGGGTCCTTCCCATTTGGCCGTCATTTTACCATGGATGTTTCCTTTGTTTGTTGTGGCCGACTTTCTTAGGACTAGATCTCCTACTCTTAAGTCCCTTTTGTGGACCCTACGGTTGTATGCTCTTCTCATTCGGTTTTGATATACTGCCAAGTTGAGCCGTGCCGTATCTCGACTTTCTTCGACCAGGTCTAGGGAGGCTCTCAGGCCTTCCTCATTTTCGACTGGGTCAAAGGTTTGCGTTCTAAATGTCGGCCGCTTTGCTTTAATTGGCGGGACGGCCTCGGACCCATAGACTAGGTGGAATGGATCTGCCACTGTTTCTTTTTTACGTGGTTCGAAGTGACCACAGGGACGCCGGTAGTTCATCACCCCATCTTCCCTTTAGATCTTCAACCTTCTTTTTCAACCCGTTCAATATTGTTTTATTAGCCGCCTCACTTTGCCGTTGCTCGAGGGTGGCGGACAAAGGAGTATGCGAATTTGATACCGAGTTCTTCCAACCAATTCATCACCATGTCACTCCAAAACTCTCGGTCGTGGTCAAATACCATGACTTGGGGTAACCCAAAACGAGTTATGATGTTCTCCCAAATCACCTTTCTTACGGCCGCCGTGGTCTTGGCAGGTACCGCGATAGCCTCGACCCATTTGGTGAAGTAGTCAACGGCGACGATCAGGTACTTCCTTCCTCCGGAGGCCGTCGGAAATGGTCCTAGTAAATCCATCGCCCATTGTGCAAATGGTAGGGGACTAAGTACCGGTTGCAGGTCTCGGGAAGGTGCATGTATTACCGGAGCATGCATCTGACAATTCTTGCACTTCTTGGTTTTGGCCCTGGAATCTTTCAGCATGGTAGGCCAGAAGTAGCCGGCTCGGAGAGCTTTGTGGGCTAGCGTTCTCGCCCCCATGTGATGTCCGCAGATGCCTTCGTGAATCTCTGTCAGTATAAGATCCGCGTCGGCTGGGCCGACACATTTCAAGAGTGGTCTTATCACGGACCTTCTGTATAATTCTCCTTCGAACACCAAGTACCTGGCGGCGATCCTTCTTATCTTCTGAGAGAGACTGCGGTCCTCCGGTAACTCTTTTGTCAGCTTGTATTTCATTATCGGAGTCATCCACGTCGTCTCGGCTGATGTCGCCCACCATGCCGATGGTCTCGGTGATGCTTTTAGCATTCACGATATCCACCAAGACGGTTCGACCGACATTCTTGATGCTTGAACTGGCAAGTTTTGAGAGAGCGTCGGCTCGGTTGTTCTCAGACCTGGGGATGCACTGTATTTGGAAAGATTTCAATTTTGCGGTGTCAGCTTTTACCCTTTCCAGGTACCTTACCATCCTATCGTCTCGAGCCTCATACTCTCCTCGGATTTGATTAGTTACTAAGAGCGAGTCTGTCTTCAACACAATGTGTTCCGCCCCTAAGCACTCTAGCTAACTCGACTCCGATTATCACCGCCTCATATTCGGATTCTTTATTTGAGGACGAGAAGGTAAACTTCAAGGCGTACTCAAACTCGTCTCCGTTAGGGCTGGTGATAAGGATGCTTGGCTCTGAGTGTTCGCCGTGGAGGACCCGTCGGTATACACTTCCCACACGGGATGTGATTCTTCTTGATATGTGCACTCGGCCCAGGAAGTCTGCAAGTGCTTGCCCTTTATCGAAGGTCTCGGCTTGTCTTTGAATGCCAAAGCCGGAGAGCTCCACTGCCCATTTGATAAGTCTGCCGGATTTTTCGAATTTTTCTAATGCTTTCTCCAATGGCTGGTCGGTTAAGACCGTCACGGGATGCGCATCGAAGTAGGGTTTCAGTTTCCTTGCGGCAACGACGACGGCGAGGGTCGCCTTTTGATTAGCGGGTAATTTCTTTTCGGCCGGCCATGTATGGGCGATAAAGTAAATTGGGTGTTGCTGCTTATTTTCTTCCCGACGATTACGGCACCGACCGTGGCCGAGGTAACGCTAAGTATAGATATAACGTCTCCCCAGGCGTCGGCACGGACGGGTCGGAAGTGTTAGAAGGTGGGCTTTCACCGCTTGAAACCCGTGCTCTGTTCCTCCCCCAACTAAAGTCTTTATTCCCTTTCAAACTTTAAAGAAAGGAGTGCTCTTGTCGGCCGACCGAGAGATGAAGCGGGCGAGGGCCGCCATCCTTCCGGTCAAGATCATAACCTCTTTTCGATTTCTCGGCTCCGGCAGTCTAGTATTGCTTGGACTTTCTCGGATTGGCATCAATTCCCCGGCGCGCCGACAAGCACGCCGAGGAACTTGCCGGCCCGGACACCGAAGTTGCATTTCATTGGGTTGAGCTTCATCTTATATTTCCTTAGTGAACAAAATGTCTCGCTCAAATCGGCCAAGTGCTCGCTGTCAGACTTGCTTTTTACAATAGCATCGTCGACGTAAGCCTCGATGTTTCGCCCTTTTTGATCTTGAAACACTTTGTCCACCAGCCTAGTGTAAGTTGCGCCAGCGTTCTTCAAACCGAACGGCATCATTTTATACATGTATGTGCCGTTACCGGTGATGAATGCGCACTTAGGCATGTCTTCTTCGGCCATAAACACCGATGATACCCGAGAAGGCGTCTAGCAGGCTTAGCATGGTGTAGCCTCGCTGTTTGCGTCAATTAAACTATCTATTCGAGGCAAGGGATAACAATCTTTAGGGCACGCTTTATTAAGATTGGTAAAATCAACACACATCCTCCACACCCCTGACGATTTCCTCACCATTACAACATTGGCTAGCCACTCAGGGTAAGTACAAGGCATGATAAAGCTCGCCGCTAATAGTTTGTCTACTTCAGCTTTGATGGCCTCATCCTTCTCGGCCGAGGAGTTCCTCATCTTCGCTGACGGGCGGCGGTGGAGAGTACGTTCGACTTGTGAACGATCACCTCCCGCTCACGCCCGCATCTCGGCGGCCGAGTATGCGAAGACATCTTTGTTCTTCCTCGGCAGGTCTAGGAGATCGGCTCGAATTTTGGCTCCCGTGCCGACACCGACAAGCGATTCACGGTGCGCCCGGGTCAATTTCCACTTCCTCGGTCTCGGCTCCTTCGACCATGCCGACGTTGGTGTTCATCGGATCACCCTCCCGTCGTAAGGATGGGCTCTTCCCCTTCTCCGATTTCTTCGCCACTTTGAGGGATTACATGTTGCACCCCCGGCGAGATACTTGGACATTGACTATTTCGTCTCTTTCGTCCTTTGAGACGAGCTTTTGTGCTTCCCCCGGTCCGAGACGTACATCAAGGTCGGGGCCGGATGGACATCACTGCATCGGCCTCGCTCAAAGTGACTCGGCCTATGAGAACATTGTAGGCGGACGAACCATCAATAACCACGAACTCGGACAAAACATTTTTGGCCGCATCTGCGCTTGTTTGAACATCACCTCGATTTGATTTACCCTAGGGGTACCAGTGTGCCCCCCAGAAGAAGGCGTATAGCGGGTTAGCGCAGGGCTCGGTCTCCAATCTTGATCGAGATTAAGAAAGCACTCCCGAACATGATGTTCGTGTAGGCGCTGTGTCAATCGTGGCACCTTTTGACCAAGTGGTTGGCTATGTCTAGGTGGACTACGAGCGGGTCGGTCATTGTGGGGGCGACGACTCCTTCGTAGTCCTTCTTTCCGATGGTTATATCGGGGATTGTGGAAGCGGGGATTCTGTTTTGGGCACAAAGTTGATGGCTTGGTATAGCTCATTCAGTGCCGTTTGTGCCCATTAGTGACCCACCGTTCTCGTTCCCGATGACAACCTGGATCACTCCCATCCGCTGGAATACTGATTTTCTATTCACCCCGTCGGAGCTTGTTTCTGGGCCTCCAGCTACATACTTGCTGAGGGCCCCCTTTCGGATCAGCTCTTCGATGGCGTTCCTCAGATGCCGACAGTTGTCGGTCTTATGGCCGGTCTGGCCGTGGTACTCGCAAAACTGGCTTGTGTCGCCGTCCCCCCTCGCCTTGGGGGGCCTTGCCCACTTCTGCCCTTCATTCTTGCTTAGGGTAAAGACCTCGGTTGGAGATTTGACCAGGGGGGAGAGACTACTGTACCGCTTCTGGGTGTATGGTCCCGAACTCCCCCCAGCGCTCGCCGAGTTTTGTTTCCTATTAAATCTCTCACGCCGTGACCTATTCACGTCACGGCGACCTTCATCAATGTTGTCCTGGCGGCTCTTCCTCTCTGGGTGCCTAGCTTCACTGTGGCCTACTCAGGTTTTGTGATAGTCCTCCACCTTTACGGCTCGGTCGGCCATCTTTCTGGCGGTGTCTAGGTTGAGGTCTTCACACTTGATCAGCTCGTTTTTGAACTCGCCTTTCGGGAGGCCTTTCATCAGTGCGAAGGCCGCCAGTTCGGTGTTCAGCTCTCGGATCTGCTGAACCTTTGCGTCGAATCTCTTCACGTAGCTTTGGAGAGACTCGTCCTCCCCCTGTCGGATAGTGAGGAGATCTGATGTTTCCACGGCCCTTCTCTTGTTGTAAGCATACTGGGTTATGAAATTATCCCTTAGGTCGGCATAACAGTATACCGAGCCATTAGGTAGCCCCTTGTACCAACTCTGGGCCATCCCATGCAGGATCGTTGGGAAGACTCGGCACCATACCTCATCAGGCTGCTCCCATACCGACATGTACGACTCGAAAGCCTCGGCATGGTCGGTTGGGTCGCTATCCCCTTTGTATGATAGGGGCGGCAGCTTCAGTTTAGTCGGCACAGAGACTTCGAGGACATAGGCACTGAGGGGCTGTTTGACACGCGGCGATCGGCTCCTCGCAACCTTAGTCCGGCTTCTCTCCATCTGGCGGGAATGGCTTCTTGTTGTCCGACTTTGGAGAGTCGGACTTCTTTCATTTCTTCGGGGGTGGCCTCGTTGTTGCCGCGGCGACGCGCTGTCCTCCCGCGAGTGGGGAAGGACTTAGGTGCCACCGGCACCACGGGCTCTGCTGCGTCCTAGCATGGCCAGCTCCTTGTATCGCTCCGGACAAGTTGTTCGGAGTCACTTTATGGGCCCTGGTCACCAGTGGGTGAGCCGCGTCACCGTCGTCATGACGACAGGGTGACCGGCGTACTACCCATCGAGTCCAGGAATAGCTTCGGTTTGCATTGCATCGACCACATGTCCCATGACATGACTTGGCCAGTGGCGGCGGCGTTCTGATCTTTTGGCATCCCGTACGCCGGTTCTATGACTCGGCCGGGGGGACTCGCCGATCTCGAAATTAGGGAACGTGTCATCCTGGAAGAATGCAGTTCCTTCACTCATAGTTTCTTGTTGCTTTGACATCTTCTTAGCTTGCTGAGTGGGTTTTGTTTTTGTTTGTTTTTTGTTTTTTTTTTTTTGTAAGGGAGGTGACTAACGTTTAGTATCTGTTCCCACAGACGGCGCCAATTGTTCCGGGTGTAATTCCGGAGCAGGATTATGACCACTTAAGCTTGTAGAATGACGTCGTTGGCTTGTCTCTTCCTTTCGCTCTCTCCTGTAAAGATGAACAAACTGAGGGCTCGGCTTGGTACCGAGCGTACTCACTCCGACGCTCAAGTCAGTAAACTTAAAGAGATAAGTTGTGTGTTAACTTGGCAAAGTATATTGTAGAGAGATAAGGGAGTTTTATACCAGATTAAGGTGATTTTCGGATCGTTTTGGGATCCTTTTCTCAACGAGAGAAGTGGAGTATTTATAGACTTTCACCTTTTGTCACGTAGTGGCCAAGTGGCCAAGTGGCTAGCAGGTGGAAAGACTGTCTTACCCTCGGCCGAGGGACCCATGGCGGCCGGCGGTCCGTTGACTCCATGCCGAGGGGACTGGATGTGAGTACGCGGATATGCCTCTCGGCGGCTAGTTCGGGACCGAGACCCAGTGACAGACAGCCGGCTTTGTCGGTTAAGTCATTAATATG
The DNA here is from genome assembly GCF_048544455.1 of Silene latifolia. Taxonomy (NCBI): domain Eukaryota; kingdom Viridiplantae; phylum Streptophyta; class Magnoliopsida; order Caryophyllales; family Caryophyllaceae; genus Silene; species Silene latifolia. The sequence goes on along the minus strand of NC_133537.1, from coordinate 23,654,949 downwards.
TTGACTTGCTGTCATTTATCTTTGACCTTGCTCAATGTGTTGACTCGGTCAGCGGGTGCAGAATATGCCCCATCAATTAATTATTAATATTGTCAACCAATCACATATCGCCACATATAGGTCATGAGTTGGGTCAATTTGCTCCACCAAAGGTCACAAATTGACCACCAAAGGTCACAAATTGACCTCTTCTCTCCAAAGGTCACCATAATTTTTTTTGTTAATTGATGATTAGTGTGACCAAGCAAGGTCATGACCTACCAATTAACCTTACTTGGGGATGGTCTTAAGAGAATAAAAATTCTCTTAGTTTTCCCGCTTAAAAGACTTCTTCTTAGTTGGGCCTATTTTTCTTGATACTGCTAACATTACAAGATTTGATGGATTGTAAATTGTGGATCTTATACGTAGCCCACTTTTTTCTATCTCATATATCAAAATAAAAGTTTTAATAGCCCACAATTTTGGACTCTACATGTCATATTACAAGTTAGATGAGTGAACTTGATTTCTTATAAATATAAATTTATATTATATTTATATGTTACCTCTTTTGTAAGAAATCATCATTTATTTATTATGTAATTTTTTTTTTAGCAATATGGACTATTTTTTTTAAGGATGTAAAACCAATTATGTATTTTTTTATTAGAAATAAAAAAGTGAAAATATTATTTTAATAATTCGTAAATCGTCTTTTTAGATGCGCGGAATATTGTTTTTACCGCTTTTTATTTTAAGGTTAATACGCGTTTTAAAAAGATTATACAACTAACATAATAATTGTACTATTAATGCCATAAATTAGTTGTATGCAACAGTATAAAATATTGTGTTATTTTTAATAGTAATAAAATAACTTAACTTAAAATGTCTTCTTATGGTAGTAAACTTTTTTTTCTACCTCTTATTAATATTATATTTAATAAATTACAACATTAAATTAAAAGTACACTTCATTTATGCAAATAATTTAATTGACAATGTCTCTTTATAAAAGAAATCTAAAAAGTACGTTGCTATAACACGGGAACTACACCAGTAGTAACATTAACACGGGTCAAGCAACATCCAATTTGGATAAATACGACAAAGTTTTTACTAGTCAATATACTCCGTCTTATTTTACTTATTTAGAGTTTAAACGAATATGATCGGCTTAAACAAATTTTTGTAACCGAACAAAATTGACAAAAGAAGACTTGGAAAACCTTTTTTTAACAACTTTTGAGTTTTGTCCTTTAACCAAATGTTGATGTTTGTTGGCTTTATTAACAAGTTACACTGCGCATATCTCGTTAATACGTCGTTGATCTGAGAGATACGGTGAGGGAAGGAACTCTTGTTATCATTTCAACCTTCCCAGATAAATTCGTCTCTCTCAATTATCTACTTTTTTAATCACTTAATTAATTCAATTTATTTAACCCTAATTTAAACCTCGGCAATTCTAATCCCCAATTTGATTCCCCTGATTAATCCAGATTCATGTTAGAATCTATATCTTTTACTATTTGTTAATCTCAGAAATCAGATCAATTTAAATTTATAATTGCCGTATTATCAATTCGTCATTATTGGAAATCAATTGTATTAAACCTAGAGTTAATGCTGTCTTCTTCTCCAGGTATGATTTCAATCTAAATCTCAATTCATTATCGTTGATCTGTGTTATTAATGCTCTCTTTATCCCTTGATAAATCGTAATTTATTTCATACTCCGTCAGTGTCGGTCAATAGTTATCCATTTCCTTTTTAGAGTCAACTTTAGCATCAGATATTGGATCAATTTAAAAAAAAAACAGCTTTGAGCTAATTTTCTTGGCTAAATGCAAGGAGATTTTAGAGAATTAGAGAATTATGAGTTGAAAAATTAGAGATTTTAAAGGAATAGAGGCACTTTTAAATGCATCAGAGTGATACAGAGTATTACACAAAAAGACGAATCTGAAATCGGGTTTTGTGGTGGGGTTTTTGAGACGAATGTTATTTGTTATGTAGAATATCATGTCTAGAACGTGAATAATTTGGATGAGAATTTAGATTTTAAGGCGCCAGGGTGAAATGAAGGCGTGTGCCTCATGCGTGTGAGACACACTGTTTTTGCCAGCAAATTTGTATTTTTGAAATAAGATAGTGTATGGCAATCTATGTTACTTCGACACTTCATATGCCGAGTCAGACACTTGGGTACACACCCTGTCAAATCCTTCGAGCCGAGTAGGAGTAACATAGATGGCAATACTCTTTTTGCATTTTAAAGAGTGCGGACATGGGAAATGGGGATAAAGAGGCAAAGTGAAGGGAAAGAGTTATAGATTTAGACAAGGGTGCAACAAGGCGCACCTGAGGCACCCTGAGCGCATCTAACTGATCTTTAAGCTTGGGTATGTGATTTAAACTGATGATGAGAAATGAAGACATGGTGAGTTTTAATGGTTAGGAAGGTGAATAAGAATATGGATCTGTGAAAGCTTCCTACGAAAGCCAAAACCGTAAAAGTCTCGCTCAACCAGGTATTTTGAGGAAACCATACAAGAAAAGTAAATGGGTGTTCTGGTATTCTTTTTTAAGAGCCCTAAGCTAATTCATGAGCACAATTTGTGAAAGTGGAAATGTAGAGACTGGCTGATAGTGTTCATTTTGCGAGCAAGGCAAATCTCATTATTCGATGATTCAGTGAATCAATGAAGTATGAACTACACTACACATTGTTTTTCTTACTCAAATGCAATTACAGAGGCTTACTGTCTATACTTGAATGAACATAGGCCTTTGTTTTTCTTGTCTGGCAATCATTTCAGACCGCAACCTTTGTATTGCTAGTTATGACTTATAATTATGAAAAAAAAAACCAATGGTAAAGTCAGAGAGCTTTGAGAAAAGTATTCAAATATAAACTTGAATTATGGGATGGAGGGGATATAGTATATTTTGTATAGAGGCTCTAGCATATGTGGTTTAGTGTTGATATTATAGTTTCAGGAGTACGAAGATATGTCTGATTGACAACAAAATTCCATCTCTTGACAAAAATGTTGTACCTCTAGGAGAGATGGAGAAGATTTCCAGCTTTGAAGTCGAAAGCCCCCCTCCCGATGAAAAGGGGATGGACAATCAGGAAATTCCGCTTTTACGCCGCAATGAAGAAGAACAAAAGGAAGAAGATAGGGAAGAGCCAGCTTACAAGGAAAGTGAGAAGGTCCACATGGTAGATTTAAACAACTCCACATACAATCACCCTTCATTATACGATGTTGAAACGCCACCATTTTCATGGAAGAAACTGTGGTTTTTCACAGGACCTGGGCTTCTAATGAGCATAGGTTTCTTAGATCCAGGAAACTTGGAGGGAGACTTACAAGCTGGGGCTATAGCTGGCTACTCTCTGTTGTGGCTGCTGATGTGGGCCACAGCTATGGGCTTGCTTATCCAGCTTCTCTCAGCCCGGCTTGGTGTTGCTACGGGTCGTCACTTGGCAGAGCATTGCCGGGATGAGTACCCGAATTGGGCCAGGTTGTTGTTGTGGGTCATGGCTGAGCTTGCCCTAATTGGGTCAGATATTCAGGAGGTTATTGGAAGTGCTATAGCTATCAATATTTTGAGCCGTGGGGTTTTGCCTCTTTGGTCTGGGGTTCTCATCACAGCCCTTGACTGGTACTTCCTTTTTCTAGTCATACTTCTATGTTTTTATATTATTCAAATAAAGCAAATTTCCGAGTTAATCCTACTTGATGTAAAGTTGTAAACAGGTTATGATGATTGAGCCAGCTGATATTGTTTGTCTAGTCCCGTTTAGCTGTTTGATTTTCTTTGTAGTTGGTATAATTTTCATTCAAAATGTTTACTAAGGTATTGTATGGTATATACAGATGGTATTTATGGATGTCTGTTTTTTTCAGATGAGATAATTCTAGTATTATTTGGGAATTGTGGTGTCAGTTAATATCTAATTATTTACAGAAATTCACATCTTGGAGTTTTTCTTAGTTGCGTGTTTGATCATAACTAATTCTTTGATGGCGTGTGTATTACTTTTGTTTGGTGGATAGAATCACAGCAGTGGTCGTTGTTAGGCTTGCCGTATATGGTTGTTGTGTATAAAGTATTTGATTCTCTATGATGTATAAAGTAGAAAAGAAAGATAAGTGTTGAAAATTGGAATACCTCCACTATCTGGCACCCAGGTTAAAGCATGTGTATCACTAGATGTGAGGTGCAAAATGTCTTACTTTATTTGTCAGTACCATATTTATCGTCAGCGTAAAATATAGCAACAAGACCCCTCCTCTCAAATCAAGAAAAGAAAAGGCCGGACTACGGATCTTGTTGGTTGGGTTACATGATGAAGAAAATTTTTTTTATATGAAAAATGTTGTGACTTCATTGACGTCCTGATGAAAACGAAAATTCATTGCTATTGCAATGATAAAGTCGAACAGTCTCTTGGTTAGTTTATGCCAGGAGGTGCATACATTCGATTCCCCTTACTCTTGCTGGAGCGGGATCCTTTTTGGAGGCATTTTCTTTAAGAAGCACTTTGAAACTCTGATGAGAGTCTTCCATTCATTTGAGAATATAAATAAAATGAAATGATCTCTACTTGATTGTTGATAGTACGAGTAAAATACTGTACCAAACCATTGGCCGTATGCTGTCTAGCTGTCAAAATATTATGAACAGTACACATAAAATTAAGAAGACATTTCATATGTAGTTTAGTCATGATAGCTTCTTGATGAACAATGACCTAAAGTGGCTAAGTATATGGTTTAGGTTGCTGAGTACTGACCGAGGTGTTTTTTGTGGTTCTCGTGCAGTTTCCTGTTTCTATTTCTTGAAAATTATGGTGTGAGGAAACTGGAAGCAGTTTTTGCAGTCTTTATCGCAACAATGGCTCTTTCTTTTGCTTGGATGGTTGATGACACAAAGCCGAGTGGTTCCGAGCTCCTTGTTGGTGAGTCCCCTCATACCTTTCTTCCCTTGAAAACAGACATCATGCCAGTCACAAAGAGTTTGAACGTTTGCTTATTATTCCTCAGGGGTTGTGGTTCCAAAATTGAGTTCAAAAACAATACAGCAAGCCGTGGGAGTTGTGGGGTGCATAATCATGCCTCATAACGTGTTCTTACATTCTGCCTTGGTACAGTCAAGAGATATTGACCACAAAAAGCGAGGTCAAGTTCAAGAGGCTCTTAATTACTACTCGATTGAGTCGACGTTTGCCCTAGTTGTCTCTTTCATCATTAATCTCTTTGTGACTACTGTTTTTGCAAAATCATTTTATGGAACACCAGAAGCTAACAGTATAGGACTCGCTAATGCTGGGCATTACCTTCAAGAGAAGTACGGGGGAGGTTTGTTCCCAATTTTGTACATATGGGGCATTGGTTTGTTGGCTGCTGGTCAAAGCAGTACTTTAACTGGTACTTATGCCGGACAATTCATTATGGGAGGTTTCCTGAACCTCAGGGTGAAGAAATGGATAAGGTCACTAATCACACGAAGTTGTGCAATTATCCCAACTATTATTGTTGCCCTCCTCTTTGATACGTCGGATGATATGCTAGACTCACTTAATGAATGGCTAAATGTTCTTCAGTCTATCCAGATTCCCTTCGCTCTCATTCCCCTCCTGTACTTGGTCTCCAAGGAAGAGATTATGGGTGATTTCAAAATTGGCCCTGTACTCAAGGTATGCTAACTTCATCGACTGTGCAGTCTGCTTGTTTCTGGAATTTTTGTTTGTCATTTCTAAGGGCTACAGAATGAAGGGTGAACAAATTTCTATGACCTATTTATTTGATTGGACAATGAACTTGGTCAAATTAACTCTTCTTCCATTTGTTGATCTAAATTTTTTCATTAGCATAGTCATTAGTCTTCACTCTTCATATGTCCTTTCCTGCATCCATCTAGCTTACTATTTGTAGCATCTTTTATAAAACCAGACTTTTCACTAAGTCTGCTATCAATATTTGATTTAAGTATAAAGAATCACACGTCAAAAAATCTTGGATCTATGTTTATCATATCCTTACCCTAAGCAGTTAACATGGATTTCAGTATGAACTATATAGTTCTCTCCATACCATATTCATGAAGCAATATGGGTGATATAGACTGAGGACTTTCATGAACTGGTTGTCAAGTGGGTGTAATTCCTAAGTGCATAACATGTAATATAAGGGATGGAGAAATCAAGAAGTATGTATTGTTCAATATCAGTTTCTCAGGAGTAAAGGGAGCGAAAGGACAATTTCGATAATGACGAATTTTAAACGCGTCATGAACATCACCATTCAATTGTTACCAGCCTAAGCTAGCTGACATTTGCAATTTTGCACTAATAGTATTGGGCAGTACCTGTCATTGCAGGAATATTCTGTTGGAAAACTTAATTTTTGACCAAAGCCTAATCAGAAACCTTTTTTTTTTTGTATGCAGACACTGGCATGGCTTGTAGCTGGCCTTGTGATTGTGATAAACGGATATCTGATGGTGGAATTCTTCTCCGGGGAAGCAAGAGGGATAGTATTTGGCTCCATAGTTTGTGTTTTCACAGTGGCGTACGTCCTTTTTGTTTTATACCTCATCTCGAGGAGCATTACCTTGCCATCATGGATGAGGTTGAGTGACCAGAAGACTTCCCTGACTTTGATCAAATAAACTGGTCTATATTGATGAACATTAGTTTATCAGACAAGGCTGAAAATTTATGTTAACAACCAACATCTCAAGGAATTGCTTAGAACTTGACCCATACGCTTGCCTATGTTCTTCTGAGGAAGCCCAAATTTGTACAAAATCCACAGCATGCAGTCACTTATTTATCTTCTTTGTGCCATATGTAACTAGAAAGTTTTGTAGCATTTATAGGTACACTCGCTCCCTAATTTAGAACAGGGAGTTTAATTAGTGCCTTCTGCTGAGATTGCTGTTTCTCGGCTGAAAATGTACAATACCATCAATTTTCCAGCTAAATGTACTGAATAATGGCAACATTTGTTGCTTATGCATAACTTTGTTAGCCATAGAATATAGCAGGACTGCAAGAGGAATCGAGACCTAGGTGATGACATGTACCAACAATCTTCTCGTCAGCTATACATGTAACTTAAATGTAGCATTGCTCTGGTTTTCGAGTGCTTATTTGCGGAATGCTGAAAAATCCGTCATATTTTCGGTATGAGACTTAGCTTGTTTTGTTTTGAAACTGACTCCATTATTTATTAGGATAAGGGTATTGTATGTATAGTGTATACCTAGCTCTCCTGCGACTCTGCGAGTATCTGTAATTTTTCATTAGTTCATTAGTTAGTACTAGTGATTACGGAGTACTAATTAGTAGGATCCGTTTTGTACAATGTTATGTTTTACCTGGTTTAAGAACGACCTACTACGTGATTAAGACAATTGTTGCTTCCATAGCTACTGCACATTTGAAGATGCAATCTCCATGCAAATCAAAGTCAAAGCTGTTGCAACGTCTTGATCTTACAATGTGCATTTACTCACGGGGAACCTACCTAGTAGCAAAGGTTAGCACCGTTACCCCAAATTTCTAAAAAATGATAAAGATTATCGATTCTTGCTACCTCAAAATTCTAAAATATAGAGGTTAACACAAGCATAAAGCAACATTAGAAAAATTCACTACCCCAAAATTTTTTTTTCTAGTACATCATCTTGTATTGTTATTTTAGTTGCTAATGACTTCAAACATGTTACTTAAACTAGAAGCGTATCACATCATACATAGTCAGATTTAGATCTCTAGTGAGTATGAAATTGCCATATTACTAAACTGCATGCTTTGAAAGTCGATCATGAATTGACTTTCTTTCAGGTTGAGCCGTTGAGGTGTACTTTTTTTTCCTTTTGTTTGTATCTTAAATTAGTTTTATTAGGAGTTAACCATAAGATAAGGACCTTAACTTTCTCATTTTTTCCAGATAAGGGACTAAACTTTTATTTTTTACAGTTAAGGAACTCTAACTAGCTTTCCGTCATTGTTGCCATTAAATAGACATTGATTGCAGGAAAATATATTCAAGCAATTAATTTTTTTTCACTATTTCCCTTCCTTCTTATTGGTTTGCGAGTTGCTCCATTATTCACTTTCAAAAATTTTTTTTTTGGGTTTGCTTAATATGGTAGCGCTGATTTTCTTTTTCCCCAGTTCCGATCGATTTAACAAAAGAACCATTGATTTTTGACAAAACTGAAGTTATCGGCTTTGATTTTAATTATCCTTACTAATCACACAAACTGATAAACATCATCTATAATACTCCGTACAATAAACAAAATCAGCGGTCATGCACCGCTACAATTTGAAAGTGATGCATCTACTAGATAGGATGAAGGGATAGTTTGCATGACATCACAGGGATGTTGGGAATATTTGGTGGAGGGTAAATCGCTGGTAAATTTTTGTGTTGACAAATTTTCTGTTTGGTGTTGTCACTTGCAAAGTTTCCAGTTTTGCTTCTGTTAATTTTTTTCTTGCTAACAAGTTATTAACATCCTTGAGTTTGAGTGTTTAAATTGGTGAAATGTTAAACTGATAATAGTTGTAATTGGTTAGGATTGTTTTGTCTGTGTAGTATCCACATTAACAAAAGTCTTGAAAGTAGTGATGAAGATGAAGTCAGGGGGGATTGCATATATTATTTTAAAAAATATTTCAGCTTTTTTTTTCTCGTTAAATTATTCAAGTAACGGAAAACGTGACAGATTCACCAAGTGTGGTCCTTAACTGTACAAAATGATAGTTGGGGTCCTTAACTGGAAAAAATATTAAAGTTTAGGTCCTTATGTTATGGTTAACTCGTTTTATTAGTTTGTTAGTTTTTGCTAACAATAGATCTTCAGTTTATTAACCTTAATTAAAACCACCAATAAAAAACATGATTACATCTCAATCTATGAAGTAATTGAGATTACCTTAATTGATGTTGTTATAAGAATAGATCCAAATCCAAAAAGAAGAAAAAGATAAAATAATAAGAAAAGCAAGTCAAATCACCTAACTGTCAATCGTAAACTAGACTTCTACGGCTCTTGCACTTTGATGTACATCAGGTACCGGTACTACTGCACTACTACTACATCAATCTACTATCCTTAAAAACCGTCAACTGAAAACTCCACCATCCCGCCCGAGTCGACTCTGCTCCGTCGTCTACGGTGCCCCGGCCGCCTCCATGAGTATCGTCTTCTTCTTCCTCCTCTCTTTCTCTCTCCTCTCCGCGTCTATCACCGCGCCGCCGCCACCGACTGTCGATCGCCGCCCGCTAATCCTACCGCTTTCTCTCTCCCCACCGCGAACAGCTGACGTCAGCAAGTTAAAGTTCCGACGTCATCTCCATGGCGTTTCGCCTAATGCTAGGATGCGTCTCTACGACGATCTCCTCTCCAACGGGTTAGTTTCTTAGTTAATTGATTACTATTACTGTATTTTACTCTAATTTAGGGTTTATTGTTATTGATTAGTGTTGATCATTGATTTGAGTTAGGGGTTTTCGTTGTCATTGATTAATTTAGGTATTATACGACGAGGTTATGGATCGGAACGCCGCCACAGGAGTTTGCGTTGATAGTGGATACAGGGAGTACGGTCACATATGTGCCTTGTAATTCCTGTGATCAATGTGGTAATCATCAGGTATTTCCTTAATCACTTTTTTCTTTTCTGATACGGAAGAGGTCATAACCTAGTTGTTAAGACGGAGGTATAGTAGAGAAGTGGACAATCAAGGTTTGAAACCCCCTTCCCACAATCCCTTGTAGGAGTAGCTCATTTGACAATATAAAAATCTCTTCTTTGATTCTAGAGTAATTTTGAACACGGCTTTTGAAACTTCTATCATTTCACAAAAGTAGATTTTAGAAATCGGATAACGTTGACAAATAAGTATTAGTAGATTTTAGTAACAAGCTTGACGATCACGTTTCCTTAGGGAAATATGCTATTGGATAGTGATTGGGTGCCACCGGTAGTACCCAAACTCGTTACCACGCTAATTAAAAAAAATATAAATTAAAACTTGTTTTCATTTTCATGCCAACCACCACTGGGCAGAAGTTTTTATCATTGAGCAAATTTATGAAAGAATCCAATGTAGTATAAAATACATCTAGTATTCCAAAGACATACATAGTTAATCTCCATTAACGACTAAGGGGACTAATTAAAGGGGCCAAATGATGAGATGATTAATCTTCATGAGTTTCAAGTATTTGTTGGGTCCCACCCGAGGATTCATGGAAACAAATCTCATGCTTTTGTTGATTTTGGGCTTTGTAGTTGCTACATTGAATACACATGTTCATGAATAGTAAGGTTGGCAATAATTTCAATGGCCGGGGCATGGTGAGCATGGTTTTTTATTCTTAAGTTGCAAAAGTTTACTAAGAGTCAATGGTTTGGCCTATATAAAGAAACACTCTTTAGCTGCGTTAAGGAAACAAGGAAAGCATACAATGAAATTGCAAGTGTTTTCTTGGTATTGTTGAATTTGCTGATTCACACAAATAAACAGGCTTGCGTGTGTGAGGTAGTATAACGAGTCTTCTCTTACAATAATGTAAAGGCTACTCTAGGGGTATAATTGGTGGTATATTCCAACTATATTGGAGAACTTTTTGTATTCCTAAATTATTGTTGGATCCAAATTCAGAGTTAAATTCGGAGTTGTAATTTGGACCAGTATTGACACAATCTTTATCGTGGCACTATTTTTATTGTGTAGTTCACTCATTTCGGCTAGTGGGTTTTACCTCCGTTGCAGAGAGTTTTGCTTGGGGTATTGACCCTAAATCTCTTGCTGTTTATTTTATTTCCTTTTTACATTATTTATCGATCGGTGTTAGTTGCGTGTGAGAGATTGGAGCTAATTTCCCAACAAGTGGTATTAAGTGCCAAACGGCAAGGTCCAAGTGGTCCGGTAGTTTGATCGATAAGGATATCAAATTTGATGGTAAAAGTACTTTCACCCTCTCTCAAAGGAGAATGAAGGATCTACTTGTACATCTTGGCTTCGCCAGAGCCGGAGTTGAAGGCAAGTCGACTCATATCAGGGGTGTACTAATTGTGATAGTACCATTAGGGCGCATCTCGGATTCCTTGATCAACTGGGTACTAAACGTGATAGTACCATTAGGGTGCATCAATCAACTGTGTTCTTTGTGGTGGCTCTACATCAACAATATGGGAAAAATTGGAAAAGCTTTACATGGCGAAAGGCTTGACCAATTAGTTGTTGCTAAAGAGACGGTTATATCGGCGGTTGTCGATGGACGAAGAAGAAAATATCATTGGACATTACCAATTTGTTCAATGGACGGTAGAAAGTTGAAGAATATAGAGGTAAGGTTGAGGAGGAGGATAAAATGTTGTTACTCAACTCTCTCTCGGACATATGAGACATATGTGGATACAATTCTGTACATAGAGGAAGCACATACGACTTTGTTGTCCTTTGATGCGAGGAAGAAGGATAAGGATGAATGTGGAGCGACCTCACAATGGCGATTGCTCGAGATGGGAAAGGTCGATCGTCTACCAGGCTGATGGATGGATTGAAGCATGGCACGTCTGATCGGAGAACCCTTTTCGAAATAATGGAGTAAAGTGTTATAAGTGTTGTGACTATGAGCACACTAGGCGGAACAGTCTTGGGAAAGATGTGTCCGATAGACAATGGTGGCACCAACCCCTGAGGGGAGTCGTGATTGGTTCCTTACCGAAGAACGTGACTTGTAGTCACGGATGAGTACGATGCATCTTGTATCAATCACCACGTTTGGGGTTTGACAGACCAAAAAGTTGAAGTTGGCACTCAAAAGTGGATGTCCTTGGTGTTAGGGTGGTGAAAGTCAACTTCTAGTGGGTTAGTGCATACTTTTGAGAAGGTAGCTTATGGTAGAGTTGCGGCGGAATTGAATCTCACTTAGTCAACTAAGTTGGACTGACTCGGACTCCAAAACTCAATGGGGAGTGGTGAAGGTGACTAAGGGTAATATGGTCCTCATGAGAGTTGCACCGCGGTTAATACAGTAGCGGTTAAGACCTCAAAAGATGATTAGGTATGAAAAGGACGTCGACATGTTTTTGCTGGTTGTAAGGTGTAGGGGTGGAGGTCCCTCTCTTGTGGCCATTGACCGTGGTAGTGAGTGAGGTTGATGAGGACTGGATACTGTCTCGAATGTGCAGTTCCTCCGTTACTCCCTTGGGCCGGAGGGGGATGTTTGTTGGGTCCCTCCCAAGGATTCATGGAAATAAATCTCGCGTTTCTTTGTTAAATTTTGGGCCATGTACTTGCTACAATGAACACATGTTCATGAGTAGTAAGGTTGGCAATAATTTCAATGGCTGGTGCATGGTGAGCACGATTTGTAAGTTGCAAAAGTTGACTAAAGTGGCAATGGCTTGGCCTTTATAAAGAGGCATTCTCCTGTTGGTTTTGGCGAGATAAGGAAACAAAAGTTGACTAAGAGGCAATGGCTTGGCCTATATAAAGAAGCATGCTTCAGTTGGTCACCAGAGACAAGGATTCTTAAGAATATTTAAAAGTCCATTTGTGAGGTACTCACACAAGGGTTGTGATTCGGGTAACAGTTCAACCTTCAACCGTTTTTGAGTGTGTGAGGCAGTATAACAAGTCTTCTTTTACAATAATTTAGAGGGTTACTCTAGGGGTATAATCGGGGTGGTATATTCAATTATACAGGAGGTCTAAAGGGCACTTGTTTGTATTCCTAAATTGTTGTCCAAATTCGGAGTTGTAATTTGGTCACTATTTTTATAGTGGAGTTTAGTCTTTTCGGTTCGTGGGAGATTAGAGCTCCATTTCCCAACAGTATTAGGCCATTTAGATGATACAAGAAATTCCATTAATAGACAATGAGTTGTGATAAATGGCTATTTCAACTTCTGGCTTCTCACTGGTTAATATATAGGCTTTGCCCAGTTATTGATTCCATGGAACTCAGCTTTCCGTATCTGATGAAGAATTGATGATGGTTATTGTTTGTTCCTTGACTTACTCTCCTAGGGAAGGCGGCAATCCTCAATTCTTTTCAGAAAATAATTAAGCTCCTTAAAATACCCCTCATTAACGAATGTATTTGAATTTTAGAAAAACTGGAGATGAAGATGAAAAGTGCTGTTAATTTACTTAAATATTGTAGGTGGTTCTGAAATTACTAGTAGATTTGCATCAACCTACTCTCTAAATCTACTATTTACCAAACACACTTAATTAGCGTGTTGATTGGTCAATCTACTTTTTTGCCCAAATTTACTATTTTTTGGCCAATTTGTTGTTTATCAAACGGTGACGTAATACAACTATGAATTGATTCTTGATTCTAGTGAATACATTTAGATATTTAGTGGTGCAAAGTATGAGTGGGCCCAACTATAAATGACAATTTATTCGAAAGAAGTATTGAAGGGGAAAAATTGATTGAAACTTGTAAGGCTTCTTAAATTGCCTCATTATTTGTACTCATTCGTCAGTTGGCTGGGATACCTACTGATGGTTTTAGTATCTTGAAAGCAATCCTTTTTCTTGCAAGCATAGAACACCACTGAGGATGAAGTAGGAAAAGAGCATTCATTTGAGCTGTTAAAACACGAAGGGGAAATTATTACATGGGGTTGCCTCTGTGTACTTAAGAGAAGCCATGCAAGAAAGTTTGATGGGCGGCTTGCAGTCTACTCGAATAGCTCATTTGATGGCAAGTAACATTTTTAAGGAAGGATGTGGAAAATTGTACATATAAATACGGAAAACTTTAAGGGGGCATTTGGTTTACAAAAACAAGGTATTAGGTATGGGTTTAGAATAGACAACCACAACTTATGTTTGTTTTGGTATTATTTGATTATGATACCCGTGAGGTATGGGTTTCTTATATCCAAGGGGGGATGTGGTATGAGATTGATACCCATGGTATCAAAAGAAATGACAGAATAAAAAAGCAGGAAATTTTTTTTTTAGTGATAGCATAGGCATTGTGTTATATAGGCAAAGGTATCCGCCATGAGGTATGATGTCTTCTGTTCTTGACATTTTAAATATTATTAAGAATCAAGTTATAAATAATATGAACGTTCTCATGCCCATTTCTATGCATAGTTTTCTATATGCCTGCAAAACTTGATCCGTTTATGATGGATACTGCAGTGCCTTTCACTACTCTGATTTCTATTTTTTTTTCTTATGTTTCCTTTTTTTGGCTTATACTATTACAGGATCCAAAGTTCCAGCCAGATCTTTCAGATACCTACCATCCAGTGAAGTGCAATCCTGATTGTACATGTGATACGGAAAATGACCAGTGTACTTACGAGAGACAATATGCTGAAATGAGTTCCAGCAGTGGGATTTTAGGTGAAGACCTTGTATCTTTTGGTAATATGAGTGAGCTCAAAGCCCAGCGTGCAGTTTTTGGTTGTGAAAATGCAGAAACAGGTGATCTTTATAGTCAACATGCTGATGGTATAATGGGTTTGGGCCGTGGTGATCTAAGCATTGTTGATCAACTTGTTGAAAAAGGTGTAATCAATGATTCCTTTTCACTGTGTTATGGTGGGATGGAGGTTGGTGGTGGTGCTATGGTTCTGGGCCAAATATCTCCACCGTCTGACATGGTCTTCAGCCATTCTGACCCTGATCGCAGGTCTGTTATGGAAGATTTTGGTTACTTGATAGCCCTCTTTGTATTTCTCTCTTAACGTCTGACACATTTACAATAGTTTCCGGCTGGCAACAGTCCGTATTACAATATCGAGCTGCGGGGTTTACATGTTGCTGGGAAGAAGCTAGATATAAATCCACAGGTTTTTGATGGGAAGCATGGAACTATTCTAGATAGTGGTACAACATATGCCTATTTACCAGAAGCAGCGTTTCTGCCATTTATACAAGCTGTAAGATGATTTTCTTTTTGTACACTATTTCTGCACATTGTGGTATTTTGTTCTGGATACAAGCTGTAAGGTGAACACTGAACATACTGTATGCTCCTTCGTCATCTTATTATTATTTTTCAAATGTAGATCACAAGTGAGCTCCATGGCCTTAAGCAGATTCGTGGTCCTGATCCAAATTATAATGATGTATGCTTCTCTGGTGCTGGAAGGTAGTTTATATTGCTAGTGGATTATTCACTCAGCAGTTAGTTGTCCGATTATCTCATTTCTCAATTTCGCCATTTTGTGCTGCCTCAGTGAAATTCCAGAACTCTACAAGACTTTCCCGTCAGTTGACATGGTCTTTGATAATGGTGAAAAGTATTCACTATCGCCGGAAAACTATCTATTTAAGGTAAAGTTGCTAATTCCTTTTTCCGGCTACTTTTCCAACCATTGTTGTGATATTTTTTTTCAATTTATGTGCTTCAAACTTTTTTTATCTTTCTATAAAGTAGTTGCGGTCTAACGTGACCTAGTGTCTCTTTTTGGATTAATCTAATTTAATCATTTGTACAGCACTCAAAGGTACACGGTGCATATTGTCTTGGTGTTTTTCAAAATGGAAAAGATCCGACAACTCTCTTAGGAGGTACAGGGTGCTCAGTTTTACAATACTTCTTTTTGGGTATAATTTTCTTTCTTCTCTTGGAGTTTGTAATTTCCTTTTTAATTCGTATAACAGGCATTGTTGTCCGTAATACTCTTGTAACATATGATCGTGAACACTCGAAAGTTGGATTTTGGAAGACCAATTGTTCGGTGTTATGGGAGAGACTGAATGCTTCAAGCATTTCACCAGCACCTGCACCTTTGGGCGGGGAGGTTGCAGCTACAGAGATGTCACCTGCACCTTTGGGTGGGGAGATTTCAGATACAGGGATGCCACCTGCACCTTTGGGTGGGGAGGTTTCAAATACAGGGATGCCACCCGCACCTTTGGGTGCAGAGATTTCAGATACAGGGATGCCACCTGCATCGGCTCCTAATGGAGCACCCAGTCATGTTATTTCAGGTATATTAAGATGCTTATAACTTTTTGTAGCATTTTTTTCCCTATTAATTGCTTGTTTCATGGCTCGTCAATTATCTGGTCCAATCAACAGCAAACAACTTTACTCTATGCAATGTCTTAACCTATTAATTAATGGTCATGATGGATAACTGAAAGACATAATATGAAGAATCACCTAGTTATGAACGGAAAATTACTGTTAATAAGGAAAGAAAATGCCTGATTCACGTCTGCTTATGTAGAGGAAATAAATGGGAAAAGGCTGTGAATCTTTTTTTCTGAACTAATGCTTAAAAAAAAATGTTCTTTTGATTCGGAAACAAATGTATTTGTCAAAATGGCATCCACGTAAAACACAGATCAGACACGCAATTACCAATGGCGTGTCTATCTCAATGGACAGGCCAATTGTGAATGGCATGTACAACAACATCACAGCCTTAGTCTCAAAATGATTTGGGGTCGGGCGACATGAATCATCATTTGAAACCGTCCACGGCATTCAATAAGGCTCGATAATGCACGTAGCTTTAAGTAAAAAGGATTGAAAAGGCATAAATGTAATCAAATAGTTTATTAAAAAAATAATAATGAGGATGGAGATGAATGGCGTGTCTTTAACCCAAAAAATGTCATCGCAAACCCACAGCAACACTTACCCTATTACCCCTTTAGTCCCCTTTTCACTTCCTTCAAACCTCAAAACTCCTCCACCCACCTTTAAATAAATGACTAGCAGCTCCTTCCTCCTCATGGCCCACAACAATTGCGCCCACTATTTCTCCCCAACCACCATTGCTTCATCTCCACCAGCATAAACTACCATGATCACCCAACAGCTCACCTCAACAAGTACACCATTACCATTTCAGCCTCGCTTAACCGCCAGGCCACCTCTCCTCTACCTACCTGGCGGCGCCACCTCTATTTGCTCTACCAATCATCTGCTGCCTTCGACAACCACCTACGCTAAGGTAGGTTTCATCGTCATTGCCGTCGCCAAGTTGTCTAATTTCTTTTGGTCTATATATCCTGTAATCCATAATGATGTTGATGAATAATGATTGATGATGGAAGGTGATAAATGATACGATGAAGAGGGAGAAAGAAAAGGGAGTGATATCTGACACTTTTGCGATTTCAATCACCACTAGTGAGCTGTGGCTTTGCTTTTGGCATTTTGAGGGTTAAAGACATGCCATTGGTAATGGTGTGTCTATTCAATGGATACACCTCTCCTAATGGTGTGTTCATCCCAAATTGATTTTTTTCACTATTTTCAAAGTTAAACTAGATACGCGATTGTCAATGGCGTATCTCTTTCGCATCTCAGGTTTGAGATTGTCCGATCCTACGTGGACACCATTTGTCAAATAAGTTTGTTCCGAAACAAAACGATAATTTTTTTTTTTTATTTCAAAAACAGATTCAAAGGTTGTGTACATTCTACTCGTTGCCTCGTCATAAGGGAAACCTTCAAGGCAATGGGGTAAAGTTGTCGTCATTATCCCCTTATGAGTTACCTCTCCAGTTTTATTTTTTCTTCCCATATTCCATTAGCCTGCTTTGTAAGTTGGTTGAAATGACAGTACTACCCTTATGGGCCTTATCTTACCATTTTCCTTCACAAACTCCAAGCTAGTCACCCCACCACCAACCAACTGACTACCCCATCACCTGACCACCCCAACAACCACCACCACCACCACTACTAGCCTGCTACAACCCATGAGCCCAATATTATGACCACCGCTCGACGAGCCCACCATTACCAGTCGCGCCAACACAAAACCACTACCACCAACTACCACTAGCCACTTCAGCATGAACCCACCCCCACCCAGGCACCCACAAAAGTTTCTCCCTCACCCTCGAAAAACCTAGATCTAGATTTTTGAGAGTAAGGGAGGGAGTTTTGTGGGTGAGGGGGGGGAGGGTGGCGTGATTTTGATAGAGGTGTTGGTTGAAGGCGGTCGGAGGTGGTGCGGTGATTGGAGACGTTGGTGTGGTGATGAACTGTTGATGGTTGGAGATGGGGAGTTGAAGACAAGTTGTGAGGATGGAGATGGCGACTTGCTGAGGGCCTGAGGGGTGGTACACTAGTGTTGTAGTTAATGCGAGTGTATAAGGGTAATGTGGTTAGTTGTTGGAAAAAATTTACCCAAAATGGAAAGAAATAGAAACGGAAAGAAAAGAAAAAAATGCCAAAAAAGAATATCTGAAGAAAACAGAAATTGGAGGGGTGTATAATTTTTTTTTCGTAATTGCTAAATCCCGCGCCTTTTTCTCCTTTATTCCGAGAATACCCCTCCCATTTTTCACCCCACAGAGAGAGAAATGAGAGAGAATGAAAAAACCCAAAAAATGAACCCACTGTCGCATCAACACACTACATCGTCACTTCGTCAGATACAATCCTAATCTTACTATCACTAATCCCATGGAAATTAGAAGCAGCAGTGTGATACGCATAGATCTAGGATCAGAATGGGTGAAAGTAGCAGTAGTTAATGTCAAACCACGTCAAATCCCTATTACCGTCGCAATCAACGAAATGTCGAAACATAAATCCCCTAATTTGATCGCTTTTCACTTTGACACCCGTTTAATCGGCGAATAAGCGGCGGGATTAGTCGCACGTTACTCCGACAAAATTTACGCTTTAATCATTGAAGAAGCGGCGGGATTAGTCGCACGTTACCCCTTATCGTGGAAGATTCTCACGGCGTTGCGGCGATCAAGGTTGATGGCGGTGAGGTTTACTCGCGTGAGGAGCTGCTCGCGATGTTGTTTTGTTATGCGCTTGATTTGGCAGAGTTTCATGCGAAAGTAAAGGTGGTGGATGTGGTGGTGACGGTGCCGGCTTATTTTGGGCAGGCCAAGAGGAAGGCAGTTCTGCAGGCGGTGCAATGGATGGGGTTATTGTGTTGTGTACTTGTGTTGATTAACGAGGATTCTGGGGTGGGTGATTGGTGAGAAATGAGGGGTATATTCGGAATAAAAGGGAAAAATGCGCGGGATTGAGTAAATTGGTGCGCGGGATTTAGCAAGTCCCCTTTTTTTTTTACCACACATTAGAAGTTTAGATAACTTTCCCTTGCCAAGGCTTTCATGTGTGCTATTGTGTATGTGCAAGCGTGTTTATGGTAAACTGGTAGCTTTAACTGACGTTTGTGTTGGCTGACCCCCTTTTCTTTTCAAATTTATTTCCAATTTCAGGAGATTTTCAAGTCGGTTACATAACATTTGTTATATCCTTGAGTGTTAAATACTTAGACTTGAAGCCACATGGTTCAGAACTATCTACGTCCATTGCCAAAGAGTTGGGAGTCAACATCTCTCAGGTAAGCTGAGGGAATAGCCGGTTTATAATTTTTCATAAAAGTAGTGAAGCAAGAAGGGAAAGAGAGAGGTTGAATTGTATTTCTCAAACCTTGCTGTCAAGTAAATAATACATTTAATGGCTTCTAGGTTCATCTCCTCAATATGACTTCAGCTGGAAATGGTTCCCTGATAAGTTGCAGCATCTATCCTGAAGGATCTGCCAAGTACTTTTCAAATACAACTGCAACGGTAAATTGCATTTGGTGAATGTGGGCTTAGTAACTCAAAAGAAAGTGAGCACTAGATAATGTTTGTTAATTTCGACTTTGTGCAGCATATAATATCTCGCTTAGCTGAACTGCAACTTCCAGACACCTTTGGTAGTTACAAGCTTGTTAATTGGAAGGTCCAGCCTCCTTTGAAAAGGTAAATATTCTCTGTTTTAAGTGACTTTTTGTATGGTCTAGTACTGTCTTTTTCTTCCGCGGTTTTTCCGATGTTGATATCTCTTGCTTTCTTAAATAAGCATTTGGATTTCAGTCAATCCTTACGCTATTAGTGACTCTACTGCCTCTGCTGTATACAAGTGACGATACTGCCTCTGCTGTATGTGCAATATTTTGAATGTCCTCTGTCTGCATATTTAATTAATTTCTGATGCTCATTTATTTGTTATCTACCATTGAGCGGTGAGATATAGAAATTCTGTAAATGCAAGTTACCAATAGCTTTACTTTGTTTGGAGTCTTTGGACAATGGGATTTTGAGGCAAAGGGAGGGGAAGGAAAGACATGATGTACTATCCCTAATTTAGATTGTAAGTTGGAGTTAAGGGATATGGAAGGGAGAGTAAAGGAATCCATTTTCTCTTCCATTTTCCCTCCTGCAAGGCAAAATCAAAATCCTTTGAACATTGGAAAAATTTCGAAGGAGAACACCCGTACTCTATAGTCTATTACCCTTCCCTCCCTTTTCCTCCTAATATCCTGCTTTACTCTCCAGCAATGCACGAATGATGGGATGAACACCTCCCTCAAGACAAATCTTTGCTGTACAGTTTACCGAGTGTGCAATGTCATGCATCTGAAATTCTGAAAACACTGTTACGTACTCACTTATCAGTCGAGTCCGAGTTTGACGATATTCTTCACTTCATAACTATGATTTTTCTTTGATGGCAGGAGTTGGCGGCAACAACATTATTTAGTGGTATTTATGGCAATTATAATAACATTGATGCTAGGATTATCGGTATATGGGATTTGGTTCGTTTGGAGATGGAGACAAGAAGCAACCATACCATACAAACCTGTTGGCAGTGATGCCGCTCCTGTTATTGAGCAAGAACTCCAGCCATTGTGATTGCGATTGACTGATCGAGTTCTGTATCATTCTTATGAGATTTTCTGATAGTTTTATCTTTTGTTTTGCCATTCAATTCAACAAAAAGTTCAAAATATACTAGTTTTTCTAATGCCAATTAAAACACAAGAACAGACTGTTCTTTATCATTTATTTTGTAGATTACTCCTGAATCTTATGCAGCAGTATTTCAATTTTAGTTATCAAAGCAGTTTCTCCACATCTCTTGTGTTCCGATTATACTGGTCTTTATCCCCTCTCCCTGTTTTATATCTATTTTGTTTTTGCCCGAATGGATGTTCGAAGATTGCCTGCAGAATCTGCCGAGTTTGGTTCATGAATTGCGTACAATTTTCAAGAAATCAGGGCGGTACTACGATGCGACTCCTGTGAGTTCAAGAAATCAGGTGGGTTTTTTTAATCGGGCAATGTTTTGTCATATAAGGTAAGGCGTCTGATCTCATCGAGTCTCCAAATTACAAGTTCTATGTATGCGTTTCTGTTTTACTTCAGAATTATTCACATTCATATTTCTTTCCGTTGACATTTTTTGTGTTTACAAAGTACATGTGAAACTTACACGGCCGGCAAATGATGACATTTTTTTGTGTTTTACTGACTCGCTGTCACAGCATGAGTTTGTAGAAAAAAAAAATTTACATACGAAGTGCTAATAGTTTTATAAACCTTTGTTTATGGGCCGATTAGCAGTAAACTTTAATATACATATAATAAATTCAAGGCGAATTTAACAAAAATAACCCAACCTTTGATAAGTCTTCCAAAAATAACCCGACCTTTTAACTTAAACAATAATAATCCAACCTTTATATTTTTGTCACATAAATATCCCGAAATCTCAACTAAACAAATTTCTACCAAATATTGATAAATGATATTTGTAAAATAGTTTCATAAATCTTTAAAGTCTATTTTGTGATATCATATATAAAAAAACTCAACCAAAAAACTGGAAGAATTATAATTTCTTTAGTTTGTCAATGAAAAATTAATTATAAAACAAATATATAATTTTTTTGAAAAGAAATAACAAATAAGATAGATTTTAAATTTGTGGAAATAGTTATGAGAGAAATACTTTTGATTTTTTAAACCGTGGATTTGAGAAAACAAACAATTTTTTAAACATATCACTTATGCATTTTGGGATTTTGAACGGCACTATAATATTTTTTCAATTTTTTTTTCCATGTTTCAAATTGTTCTTAAATAATTTTTTCATAATTTTATATAATTATTTATGAAAATATATGGTCAATAAGTTAATGGATTGATTAATATATGATTAAATTATATTTTTTGAAATATAAGTAAAATGTTGGGACACTTTTGTAACCCAAAAGCAAACGTTGGATTATTCTTATTAAAATCAAAAGGTTGGGTTATTTTTGGAATACTTAACAAACGTTGGGTTATTTTTGTTAAATTTGCCTAAATTCAATTACATATTAGGAATAATGTAGTACGGAAGATTTATGTTTTTATTTCTCCATAAACTTCAATGAGTAAGGCTTACTGTTGAGAGGGGAATTTTCAAGTCTTAAACCAGTGGTAAGGAAGAAAAATGAGTTGTTGTCATTTTCGATAAAGGGTGTCTCAGTCATTTGTTGTCATTTCTATTTGAGAATGAATTTGAAGAGTAATTTGATCATCATTCTCATTCAATTTGTTCCACTTGTCATTTCGTTATTAGTCATCTCCTCTTTCCTTGATCTTTGTGCCAAAACGAAAGGACAACAATTGACCGGGACGGAGGGAGTATATCTCATTTACATTCATTTATCTTTTCCTACTCGGGTGTATTTACAATTACCCGACATATCTAGAATCGATTCGGACCCTTGAAAGGTAATAAACCTCCATTTTTTTAATTTTTTTTTTGAGAAAATGGAGGAGATGTTTGCTCGTTTACAATGAACACGTAGGCAATGCAAATTGTTGTGGGGGAATTTTTTTTCCTTTTTTTAAAAAAAAGGAAAGAAAGTTGACGGAATGATATAAAAAGAAAGAAATTTGAGGAAGTCAAATTCAAATGACACGGCAATGCGGCATGACTACTACAAAATTCACACATTTTCTCAACCTCCTTTCATTCCCACTGCCTCTTCTTCAGGTTTTGCTTTCTTTTTTCAACTATCTGAATTTCATTGATTTAAGTGCACCTCTACAAATTATGGGTTTATTGTAAATCGTACTCCCTCCGTCCATTCATTTGTTTACTTTTTTTTTTTATTGATTGAGAGTATTTGAATCAAAGGTAAACAAATGATATTTCGATTAATTGTTAATCGTACTGCCTACTTTTTTTTATTGCTTTCTTAACCTTGTTGTTGTAAAATTATACTATGGTGTTTATGATGCAAATATTACTTCTGTATTCTGGAACTCAGACTCGAAGCTTACAGATGCACAGTTCAGCCCTTTTTAGTTTGACGCCTCATGCCAGTCATTCATTTTCCTTATTCTCCCTTCACCTCCAAATTTCTTCATTCAAACAAAGAGTAGGGTTTACCAATTACCATAATATAAGGAGTCGTTTGGTTCATTTGGGAATTCAACTTATGTAAGATGTTAAAATTCACATGAATTAAGTTCCTATATAGAAGTACAATTCATCGGAAATAATGTAAACTTGTTTGGTTGTCATTAAGAAATTACATTTTCCGTGAATAAAGTTCATGTATGTTTTTCGGTTGGAGCATCTCAATTCCCGCGAATTGAACATTGTTTTCCTTCCAGAGCATTCATTTTATCCTGACCTTCCATTGAAATAGCCTCATCCTAACAAGGCGTTAAGCTGTTAATGACATGCCTTTTCCGAAAAGTTGTCTTCTGAATTTGAAGCATTGGAATGCAATAGTTCTTTTTGGTCTGAACAATGTTGTTTTGTATGTCTTCACAGGAATGTATTTGAAGCATAACAAAAGTGCAGCATGGTTTTGCATACTGACTTAGCCGTAGAGGACACTGGTGAAATTGATCAACAGTTGCGAAGGTCAGAAGCCGATGTGTTGAGCAATGGAGGCATGATGTCCAATGATCAAAGACCAGCTTCTGCTGATACAACACTACCCAAGCATCCCATATCTCCGACTAAAATAGCTGACAAAAGATGCAATCGCAAAATTCGTCTTAAACCATCTAAACTTTCACCAATAACTATCTCAATACCAGATACTGGAAGTTATACTGCAGCGATCGAGACCCATGTCAGGAAATTAGTTGGAAACCTGAAAGGTACATCTCTTGAGACTATTAGAGAAGCCGCATTCGAGCTCAGGCTTCTTGCTAAGGACGAGGACAATAGAATCTTAATAGCAAACTGTGATGGCATTAATTCATTAATTCATCTTCTTCGTTCTCCAGACCTAATGATCCAAGAACATGCCGTGACTGCCATCCTAAACCTATCTATTAGTGATAACAACAAGATCTTGATAGCTAATTTCGATGCAATTGAGCCATTGATACATGTTGTTCAGAAAGGAACTCCTGAAGCTAGAGAAAATACCGCTGCTACTTTGAGTAGTCTTTGTAAGTTTGAAAAAGTTAACATCCAGATTGGGAATTCCGGGGCCATTGGTCCTTTGGTAGAGCTCTTAGGGAATGGATCACCTCATGGTAAAAAAGATGCGGCCACTGCTTTGTTCCACTTGTCGACAATGACCGAAAATAAACTTGGCATCGCTAAGTCTGGTGCAGTAAAACACCTTATTGATTTGATGGACCCAGCAATCGGGTTGGTTGATAGGGCTACTGTGGTGTTAGCAAATATAGCCACTATACCCGAGGGACGGAGTGCTATTGCTCAAGAGGGAGGTATCCCTCTTCTAGTGGAAGCTATTGAGTTAGGTTCACAAAGGGTCAAAGAGAATGCTGCTGCTGCATTATGGCTTTTTTGTTCAGACAGTAAGAGTAACAAATATTGTAGGAGGCTTCTCGAAGAAGGCGCTGCGCCACCATTGGTGGCATTGTCAACATCAGGGACGGCACGAGCCAGAGAAAAGGTATGGTACGGTACTTACTGGGTATAAGTGAACTCAAAATCAGTTTTGATAAAGCTTAGACGGTTTTGTCAAAATGATCTCCTGCTTAAGCCGAGCTTGACCTAATCCAACCTGATCTCGTTTGGGTCTCTGCTTTTTTTCTAAAAATTTTAATGAAATAATCTCAAACTGATCCCGAACGAGCTTAATTTTTGTTATGCCCAGACTCGAACTGAAGCTTGATTTCAAATGTTTGAGCCGATCTTGAGGCCGTGTCTCAGCTTGGAGTTTTCCTTTATACTCCGTATGTGTAACTCTTCAAGATACTCATAATGTTTTTTGCATCCCTTTTTTTCGTGGTTATGCAGGCAACTAAGATCCTCAATCATTTGAGAAATCTACCTCGCTATGGTAGGAGAGGCTGAATATGACACCTAAATTGTAAGTAGTTTTAGTTTTGTGTACACATATAACTAACTTAATGGTGCTTTGAAGATTGGTTGTGCTACATTTTTTTGTGAATTGATGAATGTATTGGATTATTAGAGAATGAATATAGCTAGCAAGGATGCTACAGCAGCATGTAGTTACTTATTCCATTTCCCTGTAAAACAAGTCACAAAGACAGTTTTGATGTTGACAGGTTTCACACCTTATTCTTTCCGTCTTTTATGTACAAAAATGGTTCATTGTGCTCTGAACCGACCAGGAAATGGAATGATACACTAGTTCGTTCATCTTGTACAAAACTATTAATTGAAAAAGACATCTATCTAGTATCTACATGATTTTTTTATTCTTTAGTATAGAGTACTTAAAAACATACAGTAAGTACGTAGTTGGTGCTTAATTCTTTCTAGGACGCGTAATCTAATCTAAGGACACTTGGGCTTACCCTTAGAGCTAACCATGTCTCTGTAACAAGGACACTCATGTTTATTCCCGAAAGTGCCTGAAGGAACACAGTTGCATTTCTGACAACAGATAGAACAGTACTTCATACACCTTCCTTCCAACTCTGTTCTGCTGCATCTTCCCTTGCATTTCGGCCAACACCCTGAATCTGCACCCACAATTGCATTTTAATCTCACTTAATTTCATGGAAAAACAAGGATTTATTAGGAATTAGGAAACAACTTACTCGGGACAGCCGCAGTTGCATTAGCTGCAGCCATAGCAGGATGAAGAAAAGAGGCAAACAAGACTATGGTAACTAAAACCAACATAGTAGTTGCTTTACAAAGCGGCTTCATCTTCTTTATTTTATTTTATTTTTGTGATAATGCAATACTTTCTAGTTACTGTAACATATATATATATAGACAAGGAATAGAAAGGTGCATGATATGACATGGAATATATATATACATGCATCAGAGACAAGTGTGAGGTTCCCATCCTTGCTTAGTTACTCTGTGTTCCCTCAGAATGACTTCACTACATTTATTAACTGCTTTACTAAGCTTCGGGAATGTGGTGGCAGTAAACAGACTCCACATTTTTATCTATTTCATTTGTCGGGTTCTCTAATGTCGGCTAGACGCGATAAGTATCGTGCCTGAGTTTGAGGTACTCTCCTACATCGGAACTAGAAAAGAGAATTTAGAAAATCTAGTAGAGATGATCAATAATTTCTTGAAATTCTCGGTATTTTAATTTGTTGAGCAATTTTGACATTTTTGTCGATGTCATACGGGGGCCTTTTTATTACTAAAACAAGAAACGAAAAAACAAAAAGCCCTTGCTTTTTTGTGCATTTTTTTTACAAGACTAATACAAAATGATCATGTACAGAACTTACAAACAACACCTTCTCAGGCTCAGCAAATGCACTACTTTTCTCTACATTCTGGGTTCCAAAAATCGAAAACTTACAAATCAATATGAATGATAAATAAATTGCCTATTTCGGCTATCTTTAGACAAAATAAAATAAAATAAAAACTTCTCTGCATCCAACAAAGAGTAAGTTGCTTGTGAATTTACATATCTAATACGGAGTATCTTTCTTTTGATCAACCTTCCTTGAAACTGCATTTTGCAATATACATAGGGTTTATGAAGATCAACCTCCTAGACTGAAGGATGAACACGACCTCTGTAACTGCACATCATTCTCGCCATCCTCATTTGATGCAAGCAAATTTACCTGTGTCAGTAAAGGAACTTATATAAAGCGATGAAAATTTTGAAGCAACCTATGCTGCATATAAGTGGAAAGAGAGAAATTCTTGACGATTTTACCTTGATTATCTCACATTTTGAGTTTGATTGCCCATAAGATGCTAAGATACTCATGTTAAACTCCTGCCAAATGCAACAAAAGAAACACTTGGTAAGAGATACTGTATTTTACATCCTACCGCCTTGAACGCCCTAGCTTGTGCTTCTCTATTATAGGTTATTTAGGTTTTTGCTGTTCCAATATTCAGAGATTTAGGGCCAACCAGCCAACCAATATTCATGGACGGCCAACAACCCATGTAGCGGGAACTAAGAATTTTGTACTCGACTGACCGGGTCAATTTGGATATATCTAGATCCAACAGGATCTGGTCAGTTCCGACTAATGATATACATCTTTAGAATTTCATCCACCACGACTTCACAATAATGAACGCGTCAATTTAGCAACCCATTTTTCCTTGGTAAATCATATTCCAAAGCGCAAAGTTAGTGAGTAGGTGATTCCATTGAAAATGGAATCATCCCATTTGACCGAAATTATAGCCATTGAAAACAAATCTAAAAACTGAATGAAAGAAAAGGGAAGATTTACCCTGAAGGGATCACTCCTCAAGGACTGCACAAACATAGACTTATCTGAAACTCTTCCCTGAAATGACCACAACAAACATCATTAAGGTTGCGAGCATAGACATACAAGAAGGCAAATTTCTACCCTCTTATCTTGACTTGTAAAAGATATGGGAGCAAGTATTACCTCAAAATGGACATCTCTCAACCGTCTTCCCGTCTGAGCACAGCAAACACGCACAACATGCTCATCTGAACTGCCACTAATGATATAGTCCCCCCCGTTCATATAATATGAACGGGTATAATTATGTGAACTTCCACTTGAAGCTATACCAAAATCTATGTTGAGTCTCCCGTCTGCTGCCAAAAGCTGCTTAACCTGTTAAGTCACAACCACGTTTAAGTAATGTGCTACTCGTACTTTTTACGTGTAAAAAGTTGGGACTTGGGGTCTAGAGATATTCTACAAAACGTTGTGAGTGTTACCCAATTTTGGTTCTAAGAAATCTAAAATTTGTAATTTTACTATAAATTGACTGTAAAGTTTAAAGTCTAGTACTCTAGTCTTCAAAGGGGTATTGTAAACAATCTTTTTGGGTGCCAGCGTGCCATTGCCAACGTGTCTGTTCAACTGTCATACTCGGCTGTCTAATGCAAAATCATCATGTTTTAGTTTAAGATAATGTGATCAGTGACTAGTGTCGTAGCATGTGCAAATGTCCAGTGTCGGAATAACATGGTTATAAGCAACTGATCACTAGCATGCCTGGACAGACTAAAACAAGAGTGATATATAGCCCGACCATGTCATGAAGAAATTAGAACAAGAGCTGTACCTCATTATCAACAGCTGAGACTAGCAGATAGTGGTCATCAGGGGAGAAGCAGGCCATGACATTGCCTCTTGAGCTAATAGCCGAGTAACAAGGTCGAATCATCCCTTGTCTAAGATCCCACATCTTGACTTTACGGTCAAATGATGAGGTTGCAAACATGAATGGAGAATGGTTTGCAAACTTGGCTACATTTATCGGTTCCTGGTGTAGATTGTTGAATAACTCAAACCGTTTTCCTGTGCCCATGTCATACATAGCGACGTTTTTTGTGCAACCACTGACGACACACAGTTCATCTGTCGAGTTTATATGAACAGAAGTTAACTGCTCGAAGCTGTCAAAGGTGATCGAATTGGCTCTTTGATGATAGGAATCTGAACCCTTTGATGAAGCGTCATTAATATCGTACAATCTCAATAAACCATTGTCAGAACCTACAAGCACCTGTTCATTCCCATTTGCAGGACATTACATGCTGATAATCTGAAAGGGAAATTGACTTTGGAAAATAAACAACAATGTAATCCTAGTGCCTGAGAGACTCTTGTCTATGGTAAGCCGGGTCGAATATGAACCTTACTCTTAAGATTATAGAGAGGATCTTTTTGGATGACATTTTTTGAAAATCAGGTCTAGAATTCATCCGACCAAAACATTGTTGCATACGCATGGTTCAGTGTTTGATTAAGTTTAGGTTCCGGTTCAGGAAACAGCTATCTGTTCTAGGACGCTAATGGTTTCAAATATACTATATATGGAACTTTAGCAACACAGGTCGCGAACGAAGTCCATTCTGCTATTAACGTGAACCTAGAAACACGCAATGTGGGACCGACAAAATACTTCACAATATAACAGGCTCACAGAGTTTAGTGAGCCAATTCAAAAACAATACTGTATTACTATAAAACAAAATATACCTTGGATGGATGCTTTTTGAGCCAACATAGTCCTAAAATGCTAGTGCTTGCTCCAAAGTTTGGCATATAAGCGACTTGCTTCTGGTTCTCATGGTTGATCACCACCACCTCTCCATCCAGAGTCCCGAAAGCCATTAGGCTAGAGTTAGAAGGATGGTACTCAAATTGCCTAGGCCGAAAGATCTTGCTTTCCTCGTTTTTAAAGCTGCTAATTTCAGAGATGCGATGCAACTGTGGCCAAGGTGAGGCACCTAGCTTAGCTGCCAAAAGAGACTTTGAAAAACTACGCTGATGAACAGATGACTTTCTTGACACTGAAGGTATCCGACAAGGTAATGCACGAGATGCAAGTTCACGATGATGAAGGATACGAGGAACACTCACTTCTTGCTGTCTTTTGTATGGTAAATATTCGAAATGTTTTGAATATATCACCCTGGCTATTTTTCTTTCCTTCGTTCCTACTGGTAAATTGTCTAAAACCAGGAGTTGAGGCAATGAAGAAAGTATGAACTCTCTATAATGTTTTTCGAAACATAAAGGTGAGGGATGGTGTGAAATGTACTTCCGTTGAGTTGTAGATTTGAAATCTTCACTGTGGTCTATCTCTTGTGTCTCCTGTCCGAAACCTTGTTCAGATGACTTAACTTGCAATTCCTGTCAAATTTAACATTGCGGAATGAAACTTGTTTCCTTAATGCCATTACGTCAACAACATTTACCTAGTTCTACTTCAAATTATAAGATGTACAAACAGATTAATGAGACAATTTTCTTCATTACATCATTTTCTCGCACGGAGTCTTTGACATCATTTTTTTTTACAGAAATTAGATATTGTGTTCATTTCCGGAGAGGAAAAAATAATCACCCTCATCCAAAATATATCGACTTCCCTACAAAGCGGGTCATTGACTTCACTAGAGAGGGAGCAATGTCATCATATCATAAATGAGAACTTAGGCGAGTAAAATATTCACGTACCTTACTCTGGATCATACTGGGTAGTTCTTTGATCAGATAATCCGGACTATTAGATGACAGATCCAATAAGCTTAATCTTTGAAGTTCGCTACTATGAACATCCAAACTCTCAAATTGATCCTCATAATTTGGGGATGAATCTTCAAGTACAAGAAAGTCCTGACTTGTCTCTTGAGCATGATAATTATTCTTGCTAACATGAAACCCAGAGTCATTTCCAGAATATGCCGGACATGGGCCAGTATCTTGGCAACACAAACAGTTCTGGAACCGAAGTTCTATTAGCGAAGGGAGCTTAGACAGAGCGGCGGTAGTTGTCCAAAGATTAGAGAGCCGGGTTTCACACATGGACAAATGCATGAGGTTGGGCATTTGGGAGAAAGGATCCTTTTGTATGGTTGTTAGCGAGGTACAGAAGTCGAGATTGAGCTTCCTTAATTTCTTAAAGTTTCCGACCATTTCAAGCTTATGAAGACTCGAAGTGCTCAACTTCAAGACTCTACAGGACAAGCCACTTCGAAACATATCCCTGACAAACACAACCATTTAGAATAAGATACTGGTTTTAAAAGTTACACGGAAAGCTGATTACTAAATAGTAAATACTCTGGACCAGCTGTCGGAATCAGACGTGTGCGTGTCGGCATCATTGGAATAGAGTCATAGACAAAATGGTTCATGTCGGCGATATGATGCATTTTGGGTCTATATCAGTTCCTCGGGCTAGTAACAAGGTGGGTGGGGCAGGTTTCAGGCCAATATTTGGATTGTTCTACTAGGGTCTAACTCGGGTTGGGTTATCCATGAAAGATTGTTAGGACTGGGCTGGTTTTAGGGTCTACCAACAGACCTTTTTTTTAGGGGGCGATGAGGAGAACGGGTCAGAGTTCATGTTGTTTGCCTAAAATGAAGTTCGATACACTAGAAAAGTGAACTGTGAAAGTACTATTGCATTATATTAATGACTGACTTGGACTAACCTCAAGAAATGTTTAGTAAAAGGCAAATCATGGAGGCAAACTGCATGGAGTTTCTGATTGGCGGCACACATCAGCGAAAAGGTCTGATTTTCATCGATAATGCAGGGTGACTCATTGCAAATATTGATAGCATCAAGATCAGAGGAGCACATTGCATTGATTAGGTCAATAAGAGGTAAATAGTCAGCATCCTTCAGCTGGTCCAGTTCAACTTTCAGGCTACTGCGCCTTTTTCTACTCCTTTGATTATCAGCCTGCACCAATTACACAAAATTAAGAAATTGTTCGAGTCTTTCCATAAAAATTGTAAAAACGCTCATTGTTTTTTGCCTCCGGAGTTTTGACATTCCTCTGATCAATGATCAAGTTACTAATGGAGAGTAACACGTCGTTAAACATTAGTAATGCCAGTTTGAAATGTACCTTGGTGAGAGAATCCGAAATTGCAGGAACAGGCAGCACCTTATACCTTGTACAATACCTGATATACCTGATTAAATTTGCAAAAACATCCTTTCAGAGCAGTTCACTATTTAAGAAGGTTATTATTGGCTACATGCCTACATCTCGGGTGATGAACATTTGCCATTAGCATACCATGTTTGCACATACCAGTGTAACACGATTGCGTGACTGATTACTGTTTACCAATTCCGTAAAAGAAAATAGCAATTTTATTAAACTCATATCAGATTGCACCAAGTGACCGAGAATTCGTATCCAATGACCAATAAGTCTTAGATTGGAATGCACCTTCTCTTTGTAAATGTACTCATACAGCAGCTGAATAGCTGATACAAGTTTTGCATCTTTTACATACACAAAAAATGAGATTGTGCAGTGCGCCAAAATAGTTAAAACAGATAATTTCATACAGTAGATAGTAAATTTTTAACCAAGTGGGTTCGGTGTGGTTGTCGATCACCTTATTCCTTAATCAAGAGGCAAGAGGGTTCACTCGGAATTAGGCAAGCAAAAAAGACAGCAAAATTTTCGGAACTACTTAAATGGTATCAAGTGAAATTTAATAATTTTCGGATTTCTACAAGTCAAGGTGTTCATCATCGGATTCCAAAAAAGTTAGCACTAGTTATCCACAAACTCTAGTCTATAATTTGATTGAGAGAGGTGTGAATATACTATACATCCGTACTAAATCTGCTTTTAGGAACTTTAATTGGACCGACTAATAACATTAGAGAAATGATAAAAAGATGGCAATAATTGAGAGTCAACAGTCGTCCCTTTGCATTTGAGCTCACACGGCATTACGCGCCTTTACTCTAAAAAATCAATTTCTATGGGCAGACTAAATGTTCCACGTCACCCTTCCTATCATCTTTGTCCACATCACTTACCAACTTGGCATTTATTTTTGTAAATTATATTTTACTAAAACAAATTAATAATTCATTTAATAATATGTGTACCCACTGTGTCACCTACACATACAAGTATACAACTACTTCAAAAGTATCAATTATACCGTACAAAAAATTCAAATAAAACTTAAATTGGGTTACGCACTTATAAACTACTATGTACCTTATTTAACGATACCAATAAAGCCGGTTTTAATTATAAACCGGAGTAACAAGTAACAAGTACAAACCCCGTAAACACTAAACAACTTGGTATTTTTGTATTTTGGGCACTAAAAATACCAAGTTGGCAGATGAGTAGCACGATCTATCAAATTGAATTCCAGATTTACAAAATTGATTGATTCAAGTATTCAACTTGGAAAGCACGTGAGTACGTATTTGACAAGCTCAACATCTTTTTCCAGTTACATAATTCCAGTATCAATCAAGCACCATAATCCAAACATAACTACATTCATCACCAATCAAATTGCATTTTTAACAACTTCGGCTAAGTTGTGGCATGGTCAGAATTTGAACTTTTTTTAGTTGCGCGAACAGGTAATGTGTAAGGTAAACTCAAAAATCCAAAATCTTAAAAACTTGGAAATTTTCATCTATCAGCCACTGTCTGGCTAACAAAACCATTCAATCTAGTGGCGGAGTCATAATTTAGATTTTAAGGCCTGAAAACTTAATGTACCCAAAAAGTAACCTTGGAAAGTAAAACTCAATAGCAACATGCATGAATGACACTCCAAAAAAAAAAGGAAATGAAATGAAAGAGAGAAAATACCTGAATTCCAAGTTGTTTTCCATGGAGAAGATGTACTGTAATTATATTTAGTGCTTAGAATATTAGAGGGAGAAATTAAAAAGAAAGTCAACCTGAAAATAATCAGCTTGGAATAAATAAGTGAATTTTGAGTTGGGTTGGAAATGGTGAAATATAAGCAGGGCGACTTTTCATAATATCGTAGGTTCATATCACGTACTGTATAAGTATGTGTATGTCAGGACAAATTTATAAAAAAGGGTAGTACATAGTTGCTGTCTTGAAGACTTGTACTGACGTTATTACAAGAAAATCAAGATAAGATAGACATGGACTCTTCAAATCTTGATAAATTATGGGCAACCCTTCTGAAAGTGATGTCAATTTATCCCAACATATTTTAGAAAATTGCAAATAATTATACAATCAGTTAATAAACTATACGACCAGTATCATTGCTTGGTGGCTTAAAATTTTAGTTTTATATTAATGTTTTGAATTTTATTTTAAAGAATCTGAGGTATATACCGTATATCATAAATTTTATGAACTCACCCACTTAAACATAAAAACATACAGTAAATTTTAAGAAAACCACACATAAATCCAATTAGATATATGTAAGTTGTACAATGTTTACCTACTTATTGTGACGGTGGTAAACCTGGTAAAACTGACCAATGCAAACAATCAGACCTACATTCGATATGTATTTGTAGTTTGTATAGATGACTTGAGCACGACCATTATTAGTCATTATTACAAAATAACTTGATAGTATTACATGGAGGCGTAGTCAGGTGAGAACTAGAAGGCGCGATCGCCCTTACTGAATAATAATAAAAAAAAAAAAAGTGAATTTTCATTCTTGTTTACTCTATTTCAAATAAATAGTTTACACCTACTAAGATATTTATCTCATCCGTTACATTTAATCTTGAGTCCATTACGGATAACACATACGCCCAAAAGTGAGTCATGGATGTGATTAGAGTAGTCTGATAAGAATTGTACGGCTGCGGCAGCCGTATGAAATTGGTAGGAAATATCTACCAAGTATATAATATGATTGGTCATTTGGTGTAATGTGTTAGCATGATTATGAAGTTGTCAAGTTGTAAATTGTGATGATTGGACACTTGATAACGATGATTAGTATTTCGTCTACAAACGTAATTTATACTCCGCCATGTTGGAAGAATGAATCCAGCCTTCTTGTAGGCTCTAATTGCGACTTTATTGAGTTTTGATTCTTAGAATTACGAATGTCTTTTTAATTAGAAAAAAAAAAAAAAAGTGTAGTGATTATTGTGTGGGGGGACATGAATTATATGAATCCACATGGTTTTAAGTGGGGTTATTGCTGTCTTTATTGTGATGGTTGTCTTGCTGTATAAAATATCCACCTAGACAAATGATAAATATCCCATAATATCTCTTAATTTGTGATAATAATAATAATAACCGTCTAAATCGACTCATGGCTATTACTTGTATTTGAATTGATTCATTGTAAAATATTCATACAATCACATCATTGCATTCACTATATTATTGAACGTGGGAGATTAGTGCTTGCTTGGATTGTGTACATATTGCTACCTCACAAATTCCATTATCATCCTAAAATATGGATCGTCCGTTATTCTTGGTGGGGACTGGTGAAACCTCCACAAAATTGCACTTGCGCCCTCAAACCTTTGACAATTTCATTCAAGTTTTGACCATTAAACTTCACCATTAGGAGCTTCTTAGTTAAAGCTTAAAATCAATGAATATTTTTTTTGTAGTATAAAGGCATCAAATAACTGATTAATGCTGACGAGGAACTATGTAATTAGTACTAACCTTTTTCAGTAGCTCTCATGAGAGACCGTCTCCAACTAATTTAGTGGAATACATAATAAGGAAAAAAATTCAGTGGGTTCCTCACCCCATCATGTGTGAGGTCTCTCAATAACGTTATTGAAAGACGTCTCTTGGTAGTTTTTGTGAACCTTTTAATAACTTTAACTATTTTTTTTTACTGTGTATATACTCATTTCAAACTATGGATTTTATTTCTTAGATTCGCCTCATAATTTACATAATCACCATACTCTTTAAGCTTAACAAACTCTTTTACACGCGGTAGCCATATATTAGATGACATGTCAATAGGTAGGTATGTCAAGACTAGACCTGTCAAACGGGTCGGGTCCCGGGTTAGGTCATACGGGTTGGGTCAGAATACGGGTCACGGGTCGGGTTAGGGAGAATACGGGTCAAGAAATAATTTTTAACGATTTTTTAAATTTAAAAATTTTTTTTTTTGAAAAGTCAAATATATTTAAAACTAGATTTTGTGCCCGTGCGTTGCACGGGTTTCAAATCTGTCCTTCCTCTAATTGTTTAGACCTTTTAATATCATTTTGAATTATACGTAAAAGTTGTATTTCAATTACTCAAATAAGGTACTCCGTATAAATCTTCCTATCATATCATATCATATATTATATTAAAGCAGTAACCGTCCACCCCGTTATTCGCCACGTGTCACAGTCCCTATAATTGCCACGTGTCACTTGCAATTTTATTAAAAAAAAAAAAAATTATTGCAATCACGTATATGAAGGATGAATCGTTATTTTGAACTGATCAACATTTCCCTTTTCAAAAAAAAAAAATTTGCAATCACTTCAGATATTTTCGAAAAGATTTTATAGAAAGATTTTTGGAAAAAGATTTTATTTAGTTAGAAAGATTATATTGCTGATTTTGAACTATATTCTTAAGCAAATCAAGCAGTTATTTTCGGAAATACTTTATAGAAAGATTTTTGGAAAAAGATTTTATTTAGTTAGAAAGATTATATTCATAAAGGAGTTTATTTAGTTTGAAATTTTGCAATCAGGTAAACAATGCACTTTATTGAAATCATATTTATAGAAAGATTTTTGGAAAAAGATTTTATAATAATCACACAAATCTCGACCAAATAAATTTTGTATAAGCACACAAATCTTGCAGCAAAGAGGTTTATAACCTTAATATAAGATCTCGGCCAATTACATTCTGTATAATCACAGCATACTACAAAAAATATTCTGCAAAATAATTAGTTACAAAATTTTAATAAATCTAAAATCATATATCATATCATATATTATATTAAAGCAGAAACCATATGCCACGTGTCAGCAATAGATGACTTCTGCCAAGTGCCATTCCCACAATAAAATACTACATTTTCATATATTTTTTAGCAAAAAAAATGGCATTATTACTTATTCTTCATAATCATCAACGTGATTATGATTTGTTAAAAAAAATTCTGTTAATAAACTTATAAAGAGGAAGATAGCATGATTGCAAGAAGAATTAACATAATTATAGGAGGAAATTTCGGTGTGATTGGTTGTTTACCATATACCCATATCATTTAAGATTCAATTAATCTTGCCATTAATAAAATACACATTAAGAGCAAAAAATATCACGTCTAATTTTTTAAAACTAAAATCTTGGTGAAATCAAAAATACAACTTAACTAAATTAATTAAAAACAAAAATAACCATATATACTCCCCAAATCAGTCCTACAATATTTCACTAAATAAAAAAATTCCCTAAAACAGCAAAAACTTAACTAAAACCACTATGTGAGGTAGGACATAATACCGATTTATCCATGGCATAAAACATTCACGAAATTTTGGCAAAATTCAAAGCTTATCATATAATGGAATATTATCATAGTATAATGGAAAGATTCCTTCTATTAATTCAATTGAACGTGTCAAAGTCATAGACATCTTCCTAAAACAAAATATTTCCTAGATAGAACAAAATTTGATAAAATAAAAAACATTCCCTTTAATGTGCCTTCCTCAAATCACGCATATGATAAGCTTATTTTTAAATATATTTGAAATTTGAATATTTCCCTTAATTTTAAAAGAATATTTTGAAATATATTTCCCGTATTATAGGTAATGATCTACCGAATCAAATCTTTTTATGTTCACACAATCATATGTATATCACACATCCTTAAATCTTATGGAGTAGATCTTAATTATACTGAAGTACTGTACGACTGTACGTTATCTACATAGGAGTACCATTCAGATTTTAGAGGGATGGGGTTGCACCTCAAAATAAAAGCCTACATGGGCAACCTTTCAAAAAAAAAAAAAATTCCTTGAATTGTAAATTTATCCCCTCTGAAGTGTTCTAACATTATCAAATGTTAAAGGAAGTCGAAAAGATGGGTAAAATCCGGCAGTGGATAATTGATTCGTTGATCGTTGGGTGAAGTAACTATAACAAGTTTGTTAATGTTCTATACTCCGTACGAAGTATTACATTCTGCAGTATTCAAGAGTTTTTTTAAATCTTTTTGGTAAATGTTTTCGAAACTGTTTGATTCTTTCGATTATTTATGGCTATTGTCACTAAAAGTTTTTTATTGATTTATGAAAGCTTTTACAAATCTTTAGTTCCGGTTTTAGCATTTCTCTTCTCTTCAATTGTACAACAGAGATGTAATAAGAAAAATCGGAATCAATTAGTCAATGAAGTTTTAAGTACATACAAGCAATTATTCTTTGGTTACTGGAGTTTCATGTGTGAGTCACAAGGGTATAAAAGAGCACAAAAAGTCTTGTTTAAGCAGGATACTATCCGTCTTATGTTTAAGACGGATAATAATCATCTTAATTCTTAAACGAGAATTTGTAATAAGAGATAGACAAAAAGGTATACTTTCCAATTCTTGCGCACAGCTGCAAAGACCTTATAAATTATAATTAACCTCTCAATAAGGAGTACATTTTTATTTACTTTTTATTTCTTCTAACTTGATACATAAGTAAAAAAAAATGAAAATTTGACATTAGTCATGACTCGTGAGTTCATCATGTATCACACTTTCAAAGATTTATACGAAGTATATTATTAGGATTATTAAACTTCAATCATAATGTTTGTATTAAAAGTATAACTTCTAAAATTAGTTCATTAAATGGGTTTGAGCTACGGTTAAATGGATTCAAATTGATATGTTTAAAGATAATTGAGTTAAACACGTCGGGGTGGGTTATACAAAATTTAAATGGGTTTGGGTTTGGGTTGGGTCTTTCGATGTGTTTATGCAATTCTGTTGAGTACGGGTTAGGACTTAGGAGGATAATAACTTACTTATCATTGACACAAACACGACCTGACACGACACGATCTGTTTGTCAGGTCAAAAACGCTGTTTCATTACCACCCGTGCAATTCACGGGTTTAAGACTAATTAATGTGATAATACGAAAAGATTTTTTGTACGTTGTACCCTTATGTTTTTTCGAATTCTACATGCTAAAAGTCGAGTTTTCAAATAGTTAATTTTTTTTTTAAAAAAAACATGTTTACGATTGAGTAAACAATATTTAAGTTATTGGCATGACAAATTATTGCTAAAAGATCAACAAAAAGTGCATAAAATAAACTTTTGAAAGAGGTGGATTAGTGCATTTTGGGTATTTTGGTCTTGGTATAGACGGGTGGGGCGAACAGACGGGTAAAGACCTCTAATAAAATGGGTAGGGAGGACAAGGTGGGGCACCCCCATGTGCTTCCCACTTTATGGCAAATGGGTATTTTGTGAGGGGAAATGGTATCCGTCTATACGTATAGACGGATAGTGTCCGTCTATAATGAGAATTTGTGCTTTGAGAGATATTCATCAAGTTTGGGTGGGTACCAATGATGTTTCGAAATCAAATTTGGAAAAAACAGGAGGGTACCATGTAGAAAAATCAATAATATGAATTTAAAGCATGTATATTCGTAAAAAAAAAAATATCTAAATCTATTACACGGGTTTGACATGTCGGGACAAACACGAGTCATTGCGATTTGAGACAAAATTCGAGCTGAGTCGAGTAAGCTGATGAACTTTCATGTATTGGGAAAACAATCGTTTGTTCGATAAATTTAAGAAATATTTGGGAGAGTGATTGGAGAAGGGTTTTAAACATTGTCCCGTGGTGAATGGCAGTTGAAGAATGAGTTTTACATCATTTTCATATACTCCGTAATATTCACCCTAAGCATCAAATTTCGATAAATTCTTCACTAATGTTGATAAATTTTATGTTTCATCCAGCATAAGTGATATAAATTGATTGACTCATAATGATTTTGGTTAAAGAGTGGGAATTATAAAGGTTAATTTAATAATTTAGAAGCAAAAATTGACTGCATAATTGAATAATAGCGGGAGAAGTCGAGTGCCCGAGTAAAGCAGTTCTGTTTTTGACAGAAATACAAAGAGCGGACAAAATGAACGTGATGCACATACATCGTGTATGCTTTTAGGGTATGATAGTTATTATATGATATTGGATTTACAAATAGTTATTTGTTTACATTCGATTAAAGTCCCATAAATCAGTTTTTTTTCTTTTTTTTTTTTAAAGTACGATAATTACAATTATAATATAAACATTATTTATAATGCAATTTTGAAGATCGCCCGTGCGGGCACGGGTTCAAAAGCTAGTTCTATTAATTTGAACACCTCTCAATAAAGTTTCTTTCTTTTCAAAAATTTATCTTATTAATTTTATATAAGATTAAGAAGTACGTTTATGTAAGCATTCTAGGAATAGGAATTACAATTTGTTAGAATAAGAGGATAATTGCAAATTATTTTAAAGTTTTATCCTTTAAGTTTTCACTTTTCAAATTTATAGATAAATTTTTTTAATGGAATATAATTTAGTAATTTGTAAATTAAGTTAATTATCTGTACGTAAAACACCACATAGTTATAGACTTATAGTGAATGAAACTTTCATTGAATACTTTGCTTATCACCCAAATACTTATCCCCGTTGTTTATCTCCATATCAAATTAATAAATGTACAAACCCCTGAAATCTCGTAGCTGTTTACCAATTTCTTTGGACTTTTTGGTTAATTAAGGAGCATTAGAATGGTAGAACTGTAGAAATGTCAAATTAACGGGAAGAGCTTCATCTAATAATGTAGTTCTATTTTTGGTAAAATACAATAAAATATTACACTAATTGTGTTGAAGGAAAAATCTAAAAAAAATGATAATAAAATGATAATTTCTTTTATGAGAGAGTCTTTTATTGAGATTAATTTTACATTGTTTATCTCCATATCAAATTAATAACAAAGCGTCCTGCTTGTCCCGTCACACGCTGAAGACCTCTCACAAAAAGGGAGAGGGGATAAGGTGCCCCCCCCGTGCTTCCCCACTCACCTCTTATGGGTATTTTGTGAGAGAAAACGGTATCCGTCACAAGCTTGTGACGGATATCGCCGTCTTCAATGAGATTTTGTGAATTATTAAATGTACAAATCCTCTATACCTTACCCTTTTGAACGTTGATTTTTTTTTTAAATTATTATTTTTCATATTCATATATGTTCAATATCCCATGCTTTTATTAATTATTGTTCAATTTAATTACTAAACATGCATTTTTAATTACTAAACATGAGTATATTACTTTGGTTGCACAATTACAGGTAGACAAAAGCTACCAAGAGTAAAGGTCAAAGCTACCTTATTTAAGTAAGACTATGAAACTTTTGTTTTTGTATTGTGTTTTGTTTTGTTATTTACAATGCGTTATTTACCCACCCCATCTTGAGTAACAATTTACGTTTTCCTTATTTAATCGTCTCGAATGTGTAAATACTTTTTTTTTCTATTTTGATTATGTTTCTAAGTGAAATTACTCAAATTTGTATCAATCTTCATATATGAAGTTGGTCTTTTATTGAGATTAATGAGAGACCATCTTTCCTGAAAATTTGTGCTCTTCCCGTAAAAAAATTGTAGGTTAAAAAATGAAATATTTTTATAACAAAATCAATAAAAATGAAAAAAGTGACGTCTTCTAACTTCATAGATAACCTTTTTTTTATGTATGAGAACGATGATGAGAAATATGGATCAGTATGTACTCAATAACTGTCAGATATATCTACTTCAAAGATCAAATAATATGGATACGATGGCTCATGCTCACCGTAAACATTGAGTTAATGGACGTATAGTAAACAAAAAGATTTATCATTTAGGTTGACACCACTACCACTATTAATAAAATTGCATGCACATATATTTAGTTGCATGGTTTATGTATGTATTCATACGGATTTCATGTATTATTATCATGAATACGTGGATCACACAACAATAATATTTAAGTGAATCCGTGACTAATGACTTGATTACAATAATCAACAGTTTATTGGACCGCCAACCTTGTCAGTGTTAAAAACAATGATGAGAGGAGACAAGTATATCGTTAGCCTTTCACAAATTCTCGTTGGGGGTTGGTTTATATTGACAATGTTTTAGTAACTATCAACGATATTGCCCTTGACACAATAAACTGATTATTATTCTCTGCATTTCCTTCCAACGTTGTCTTCTTTATTCTCACTACTACTGCTACAACTAAGCCATTGTTATTCTGTTAAAAAAGAACCACTAATTTTATACGTGGTTTGTGACTAATGACTTGTTCCACTATTATCGTTTGGGTTGATTATAATTATATTTGGGTTAGACCTAAATATTTATTAACAACCTTGAAGCAAGATTACAATAATATGAGCAAACAAAAACAGAAACAAAAAAATCAAAGGAGCTGAATCACAAAAGACAACAACATTTAAGTACAAACCACTTCCTAGATCGTGATTATCAAACGCTAACTGAACCAAACTTATATTCCGTATATATCTACAAAGATCAGTGCAACAAGTGCCTTATCCAAAAATACAAATTCACAGTCCTCAGCTTTAGAAATAAATTTGAAGGCTACTTATTAACAAGCATCCTAGAGAGTCGTTGAAGAGCAACGGTCTAGGAGCCTCATAAGAGCCGTT
Organism: Silene latifolia; assembly: GCF_048544455.1. Taxonomy (NCBI): domain Eukaryota; kingdom Viridiplantae; phylum Streptophyta; class Magnoliopsida; order Caryophyllales; family Caryophyllaceae; genus Silene; species Silene latifolia. Next base: position 23,612,728 of record NC_133537.1, on the reverse strand, counting down.
GGCTCAAACTCCACACAAGGCAACATATTATCCGCCTTCCGTAATTAGCGATACAAGTTATTTACTTCCGTAAATATGTTATTCATTCTTGTGTATAAATAGCATAGTATATACCCATATGTAATCAACATGATTATTTGAATAAATTACTCAGTATCTTATATCTTATTCTATTGTTTACGTCTTTAACATGGTATCGAGCTAGGGTTCGATTTTCTTTCACATCTCATATCTGCCGTCTTAATTTTTTTTTTCTTTCTTTCAATCTCTTGCTATGGCAGGCACATAAATCGTTCCTACACCACAAACTCCATCTGTCACAATGGTCCATGTGGAGAATACGGGTCATAGCATCACCCCGATTCCCTTCAATGGAAACAATTATGACGAATGGTCCCGTTCTTTCCAATTAGCTCTCATGGCCAAAGGGAAGCTCGGGTATATCGATGGCTCTATTACGAAACCGGCTGCAACTGCTGATACTTTCGAGACATGGCAATCCACTAATGCTTTGGTTACAATGTGGATTTTTAATATTATTGACAGTGGCATCCGCAATCAAATCGTGCTCCGTCCTGAGGCGAAACAGGTTTGGTCAGATATTAAAAATCGTTTTAGTCAAGTTAACGAGTCTCGTATCTATCAATTGCAGGCCGATTTGTTGGCTTGTCGTCAAGGACCGACTGAGTCCCTGGTTGCTTACTACGGTCGTATGACGGCCATCTGGAATAGTATCTCTGATCTCGACGCACTCTCGACCTGTTCTTGCAACCCGTGCCAGTGTGATTGGCTCACTCTTATCACGGCTAGAAGGGAGAAGAAACGGGTATGTGACTTTCTCATCGGCCTCGATGACCGTTTTGCAAACACCCGTTCCCAAATAATTGGTATTAATCCTCTTCCCTCTTTAGACTTGGTTTATAATCGTCTCTTGCAAGATGAGGGGGTTCGGCAATTGTCTTTGAATAAAACAGAGTCTAACCCTGTCCCCATGGCCTTTGCTGCGCGTGTAACTCAAGGAAACCGACAGTCAGGGGGAGGGGGGCGTGATAATCGTCGTAATTCATCCGAACCTTCAAAGTATTATTGCATCGCCTGTAAGAAATCTGGTCATAGTTTACAGTTTTGCTATCAAGTTACTGGTAACTACCCCGAGTGGTGGGGTGATAGACTGCGTCCCCGTATTTATCTTGCTCAAAATGCTACTGACCTTACAAACACTGTCTTCGTCCCCGACCCTCGTAGTAAGCCTTCTGTTTCCTCTGTGCCTTCGTCTTCTGCCCCTGTTTTGCCCTCTGTTTCGCACCAAAAGCTTTAATGGTGTCGGGCAGAGGCACTGTTGCCAGCACGGGGGAAAGAAGCTCTCGTCCGCCTCTGGCCAATTTTGATCGTCTTGATTTGAACTCACTTTCTCCACAAGAATTGGAGGAACTTGGGAATTTATGGCAGTCTCGCAAAACCGAGCCTTCTATTGAGCGTTTAAACGGTAATATCTCTTCTTTTTGGATTGTTGACACGGGAGCATCCCACCACATGTCGGGATGTCTTTCTCACTTTTCTAATATTAAAAATATTACTCCTTTATCCGTTGGTCTCCCTAACGGAGATCTTACAATCGCTACACAAAGTGGCGATATACACCTTTCTTCTCGTCTTATTTTACGAGATGTCTTATATGCCGCTAATTTACATTGTAATTTAATGTCGGTGTCAAGTCTTTTAAAAGACACGACTCTCACCATTCAATTCTCTCATAATCTTTGTCTTATTCAGGACCGTATCTCGAAGATGGTGATTGGCGCGAGTGAGCAACATGAGGGGCTTTACTACCTTAAGAGTGTCCGGAACGACAAATTACACGCTTGTCTAGCTGGGACGGTTGACTCTGTTGAATTATGGCACCGAAGGTTGGGACACCCCTCTTCACAAATTTCTCGTTTTTTACCTTTTCTGAATAAAGTCTCTAAAACATCGAATATTTTTCATAGTCAAAATTGTGACATTTGTTTACGCGCGAAGCAAACTCGCGAACATTTTAATTTAAGTTCAAGTCATGCTAATTCTTCTTTTAATCTCATTCATTGCGATCTTTGGGGTCCATATTCCGAGAATGCCTCGTGCGGATCTACTTATTTTCTTACTATTGTTGATGATTTTTCACGATCTACATGGGTTTATCTTTTGCGTCGTAAGAGTGATACTAAACAAACCTTATTAAATTTTTTTGCTATGATCGAACGTCAATTTGAGAAAAAAATTAAAATTTTACGGACCGATAACGACACCGAATTTCGCCCTCTTATCCCCTTCTTCACCGAAAATAGGATCCTCTTTCAAAAATCTAACGTTGACACCCTCAACAAAATGGGCGGGTCGAACGTAAACATCGCCATATTTTGAACGTTGCACGCGCTCTACTTTTTCAAGCAAGTCTACCTTTATATTTTTGGGGAGAATGCGTTTTGAGTGCTGTTTACCTTATAAACCGTACTCCGACGCCTCTTCTACATGGCAAAACGCCTTATGAAATGCTTTATAATAAACCTCCCCCGTTTGAAAATATACGCATCTTTGGTTGTCTCGCTTACGCTCGGACTTTAAATCGCTCTCATGACAAATTTGCTCCTAAAAGTCGTAAATGTATTTTCATTGGTTATCCTTTTGGAAAGAAAGGATGGCGTCTCTATGATTTGGACACCGGGTCCTATTTTGACTCACGCGATGTCGTCTTTGTCGAAAGTGAATTCCCTTATAAAGGTCTTAACATACACGATCTTGACACTAACTCTTCCTTCTTAGCGGATTCTTTAACACCCATCGAACAACCTATACTTATCACTACTACATCCGCCTCCACACCATCCACAACGCCCACATCTTCCTCTTCCCCAGCCACAAACACGGCCCAATCAGCCCAATCGATGACCCCATAGACCGCAGCTACTGAGACCACCGAGACCGACTCTTCCACATCTACGCCTACCAATGACCCACAACCCATGGGTCGAGGACATCGTATCAAAATACCGAACTCTAATCATAACGGTTTTATTCTTTCTAAACCACGCCCCTCATTAAACTCTCTCGTGGCCTCATCATCGTCTTCAGGTACCGCATTCCCTCTTTCTCACTATTTAAGTTATGATAAGTTTTCTACTAACCATAAAGCTTTCTTGTCGGCCGTGACTAAACACCACGAGCCTAGCCATTTTAAAGATGCCGTGCAGGTCAAGGAATGGCGCGACGCCATGAAACTTGAACTTGATGCTCTCGACAAAAACAACACTTGGACTCTCGAAACTCTACCTTCGCATAAGAAAGCAATTGGTTCCAAGTGGGTCTACAAAATTAAATACAATGCGGATGGGTCTTTTGAACGGTACAAAGTAAGGCTCGTTGTTATGGGAAATAAGCAAGTTGAAGGGGTGGACTACAACGAAACATTTGCCCCTACTATAAAACATGTTACCGTTCGCACCTTACTTGCTATCGCCGCCGCCAAAAGATGGGTTCTTCACCAAATGGATGTTCACAATGCATTCCTCCATGGTGATCTCGATGAGGAAGTTTACATGACACCTCCGCCGGGTTTTCATCCATCTACAGCCGGCAAGGTTTGTCGTCTTCGAAAGTCTCTTTATGGTTTACGCCAAGCCCCACGGTGTTGGTATGCTAAGCTCGCTTCCGCTCTCTTAAAATATGGATTCAATCAATGCCCATATGATCACTCCTTATTTTCTATTAACCGGCCCAACACCGAGGTACACATACTTGTCTACGTGGATGATTTGGTCATTTGTGGGAACAATCCCGATTTCATTAATCAATTCAAGCAATATTTGATCACATGTTTTCATATGAAAGACTTGGGAGCTCTCAAATACTTCCTCGGCCTAGAAATCGCTCGTCATAACTCCGGGATTTTTATTTCTCAACGAAAGTACGCCCTCGACGATCACTCTCCGCCTACCTAGTCTTCTTGGGCTCCTCTCCCATCTCTTGGAAAACCAAGAAACAAGCCACCGTATCCCTTTCTTCCGCTGAATCCGAGTACCGCGCCATGGCCTTCACCGTCAAAGAACTTAAGTGGCTCAAAGGACTACTTCATTCTCTCGGCATTTCTCATGACAAACCCATTCAACTCAAGTGCGACAACCAATCCGCTCTCTACATAGCCCGCAATCCAGTTTTCCACGAGCGCACAAAACATATCGAGATTGATTGCCACTTTATCCGCGACGAAATACAAAAGAACGTCATAGCCCCTAGCTATGTCCACACTAAAGCTCAACTCGCGGACATCTTTACCAAAGCTCTAGGACGGGAATCATTTGAAGACCTTCTATCCAAGTTGGGTGTGTTCGACCCTACCCACTCCAACTTGCGGGGGGTATTAACAAGCATCCTAGAGAGCCGTTGAAGAGCAACGGTCTAGGAGCCTCATAAGAGCCGTTGGCTCAAGCTCCACACAAGGCAACATATTATCCGCCTTCCGTAATTAGCGATACAAGTTATTTACTTCCGTAAATATGTTATTCATTCTTGTGTATAAATAGCATAGTATATACCCATATGTAATCAACATGATTATTTGAATAAATTACTCAGTATCTTATATCTTATTCTATTGTTTACGTCTTTAACACTACTCAATCGAAGTTGCCTCCCTCCCTCGTCCCTTTTTCTTATATACACCGTCCAACATCACTACCTTGAAACAAATTGTAAATATGAATTCCTTCTTTTGATGGTATATATAGCCATATAAGTTTATGATTTTCCAGTGGTATATAATTTATAAAACTCTATTAGATAGAATTTGCACAAATATTAGATATAATTTGCACAAATATTCGTATGTAGATAAAATTTGCATAAATATTGGGATGATTATACATAATATTATTTTAAATAAAAATTAATTAGGTAATTTAAAAAAGTTGGAGTCTCTAGAATTGCCTGAAAAAAGCCTCTTTTATATATATACTAGTTTGAATGCCCGTGCGTTGCAACGGGGTAATTAGCTTATTTATAATGCAAAAAAAAATGTTATAAGCGTTTAATGTTTACATTATACGTCTAATGATTTGTTTACATATTATTAAAATATCTCTTTCAAAAAAATAAAAGATTAATATATACGTGGGTTAACTCTTATTTATAATATATAATCACCCCACCTTATACTAATTTTTCGATGTGAGACAATTCTATTATTTATAAGTAATATATTCACAAGAATTGGATTTTTTTTTTTGATGTGGGACAATTCTAATATTTATACGTAATATATATTTATCAAACCTGTATTATTTTTCAACGTGGCACAAATAACATACTCAGAATTACACCATCTTTTTTGCACTTAGTTCGACATCCAACCAGTTCTCGAATACCGAATGCAGACAATTGCTACTCATTATATCTAATAGTTATATTTAAATTTAATAATATGATCAAGTACTCTCCATTAATATTTGTACTTTGTTTTTCTTCAAAAAAAATTTAACATAATTGAGATACGGAAATTTCCCGTGGTACCCCTTAATTTTGTTAGATTTTCTGTGTTACCCCTACTTTTAAAAATCAGCCTATGGTACCTTTGAGGTTCCATTTTTTTGCCCATGGTACCCCCTAATGTAAAGGCTGTTAAATGGACGTTAAGTTTGATGGCATGGCAATAAAATAACAATTAAAAAATAATACCCCCTTTATTGTTTTATTGGTACGGATATCTCTCTTTTAAATGCAAATTTAATTAACTACATCATTATAATATTGAAAATTTCTCATGGTAACCTTGAACTTTGATAGATTACACGTGCTACCATGGACGTTTGTTTTCTATTTTTTTTTTAACATAATTAAAATATGTGCAAATGATAAGAACCTATACTCTAATGATAGAATATTTTTTAACACAATTCTAATTATATTATTTAAACATAGTATATTTACCACACCTACATTATATTTCAATATGGGACATATAAAATCTATAGGTAGAAAATATAATGATATAAACTTTTAAGAGCTCTCCAAGACAATACTTAAGCGACTCAAAAGATTTTGGGTTGATGCCTAAGTTTCAAGGATGCTCATAGAATCACCCACCTTATGCTATATTTCGATGTGAGAAAATTCTATTTTTTATATGTAGTATATTTATCACACCTATATTATTTTTCAATGTGGGAGATATAACATACTATGAAATACACCATCTTTAATATGTGCAAGTTATATGAAATCTATATATGCTCTAATGATAGCATTTCTTACCATGAATCTAATAATATTATTTTCATAATTCTTTTACCGACATTATTTTGTCAAATGAAATTTAAAAGTTTTTATATAAATATTAGAAACATCACTTGAATATAAAATAAGAAATACATAGTATATATTATAATAACTAAAAGATTTTCCAAACATTAACTTAGGTTAGAAATCATTATTGTAAAGACAGTAATACAAACTCTTTTAAGAGTTATCTCTGACAATACTTAAGGGTATCAAAAGATTTTGGGTTATGACTTCTATTTATAATCATAAGACCACCAAGCCTTATGGTAATCTTCCGATGTGAGACAATTCTAATATTTATACATAGTATATTCACCACACTTACGTTACTTTTCAATGTAGGACAAATAACATACTAAGTATACCATTTTTTTTTGCACCTACTTTGACATCAACTTGATTTAATAATGAGAAAATACAATACAATACAATACAATATACACTCTAATGATAGCATTTTTTTTGTCACAATCTAATTATATGATTTTCATACAATGCTTTATTTTCAAATGAAATATAAAGTTTTTATATCAAAATTATAAACATCACTTTAATATAATATAGAAAATGTATATATATGAGACATTTCTATTATTTATACATAATATATTCACAACACCTACATTATTTTTCAGTGTGGGACATATAACATTCAAAAAGTCTATATCTTTTATATCAAAAATTTTTGGATTAATACCTAAGTTTCAAGGATGCCTCCTATTTATATTTATAGAATCACCCTACCGTATACTATTATTTCAATGTGAGATACATAATTCAATTATTTAGACGTAGTATGTTCATAATGCCTACATTATTTTTCAATGTGAAAGATATAACATACCAAGAAATACACGTCTCTTCTTAAAAAAACCATTATTGTATACATATTATTTTTCTTTGAAAGTAAAACCACTTAGTCTCGATCATTAGATATGGATCTCTACATCGTACATATAACGACTCATTAACGCTCTATTACTGCATTCAGAAGACAACCATTAGTAAAATATTTAGTTTTGTATTGTGTCAGGAGACTACCATTAGTAAAACCTTTAGTTATTTTTTGATTTTCTTGTTCATGTTCTTAACTCTTTCCCGGGTAGTTCCCAACGATTTTCTATTTTTTATATCATATCGTAGATAATGATAGAAAATCTTAAGAGCTCTTTAAAACAAATTTATGAGACTCAAAAATTTTTGGGTGGATACATAAGTTCCAAATATGCATCCTATTTATATTCATAGGATCACATCACCTTATACTAATCTTTCGATGTGGGACAATTCTACTATTTATATGTAGTATATTCACCACACCTACTTATTTTCCAATGTGGGACAAAACATACTAAAATGTACACAATTTTACGTATTAAGAAGTACACTATCTTTAATATGTGCAAATAATATGAAATTTATACTCTAATGATAGCATTTTTTAACACAAAGCTAATTATATCATTTTCATAATTTTTTAACGATATTTTTTTGCCAAATGAAATGTAAAAGTTTGATATAAAAATTGGAAATATCACTTGAATATAATTTAGGAAATATACATATTATAATAATTAAAAGATTTTCCACTTTATTTTTACATCAAAAATTATACTTTCCTAAATTGATTTTTGATGATGTGGACGCTCTCAGATCGCTCGAAAAAACTCTCTTTTATATATATACTAGTTTGAATGCCCGTGCGTTGCAACGGGGTAATTAGCTTATTTATAATGAAAAAAAAACGTTATAAGCGTTTAATGTTTACATTATATGTCTAATAATTTGTTTACATATTATTAAAATATCTTTTTCAAAAAAAAAAAAAGATTAATATATACGTGGGTTAACTCTTATTTATAATCATATAATCACCCCACCTTATACTAATCTTTCGATGTGGGACAATTATACTATTTATAAGTAATATATTCACAAAAATTGGATTTTTTTTTCTGATGTGGGACAATTCTAATATTTATACGTAATATATATTTATCAAACCTGCATTATTTTTCAATGTGGGACAAATAACATACTCAGAATTACTCCGTCTTTTTTGTACTTAGTTCGACATCCAACCAGATCTCGAATACCGAATACAGATAATTGCTGCTCATTATATTTAATAGTTATATTTAAATTTAATAATATGATCAAGTACTCTCCATTAATATTTGTACGTTGTTTTTCTTCAAAAAAAATTTAACATAATTGAGATACGGAAATTTCCCGTGGTACCCCTTAATTTTGTTAGATTTTCCATGTTACCCCTACTTTTAAAAATCTGCCTATAGTACCCTTGAGGTTCCATTTTTTTGTCCATGGTACCCCCTAATGTAAAGGCTGTTAAATGGACGTTAAGTTTGATGACGTGGCAATAAAATAACAATTAAAAAATAATACCTCTTTTATTGTTTTATTGATACAGATATCTCTCTTTTAAATGCAAATTTTATTAACTATATCATTATAATATTGGAAATTTCTCATGATAACCTTGAACTTTGATAGATTACACATGTTACCATGGACGTTTGTTTTCTATTTTTTTTTATCATAATTAAAATATGTGCAAATGATAAGAACCTATACTCTAATGATAGAATATTTTTTAACACAATTCTAATTATATTATTTAAACATAGTATATTTACCACACCTATATTATTTTTCAATATGGGACATATAAAATCTATAGGTAGAAAATATAATGATATAAACTTTTAAGAGCTCTCCAAGACAATACTTAAGCGACTCAAAAGATTTTGGGTTGATGCTTAAGTTCCAAGGATGCTCATAGAATCACCCACCTTATGCTATATTTCGATATGGGAAAATTCTATTTTTTATATGTAGTATATTTATCACACTTATATTATTTTTCAATGTGGGAGATATAACATACTATGAAATACACCATCTTTAATATGTGCAAATTATATGAAATCTATATATACTCTAATGATAGCTGATGCGTGTCTTTTATATAAGGTTTTCACCTCATTTTTACACGCATTTCTGTGCTTTTTATGTAGCATCTGGCTACAAATACCCCCGAATATTCTACTTTGGTCCGTTTATTGTAATTTGCGAGAACCCGACCGAGGAGGAGCTAAATCGAGCCTTAATTGTCCCAATTGTATGCATTCGTGGGAAATAAGGAGCCGAGTTAAGGAATATTACACTTGGAGGACATATGAGTGAGTCAAGGAAGGCATTCAAGTCTGAATGCGCTATATAGCTCGATCGAGTACTTTGGTGCTCGATCGAATGCTTTATACTCAAGATCGGTCGATCGACCACCAAAGGAGTCGATCGAGGAGGACCAATGAGCGGTGCTCGATCGAGAGGTTGCCCTAGCTCGATCGAGTGACTTGGAGCTCGATCGAGTGATCTCTTTACTCGATCGAGAGGTTTCCGTGTGCTTTTAGTCTTTTTCCGCCTAATCTTTTATGGGTTTTGTTAATCAGCCCATAGATTAGGTTTTAAACATTTTACAAGATAAGAGGCGAGGAGAACACTACGTTACTCCTATCACTTTTACTACGTACATTTCTCTTTTACTTTTGACGATTCTTCGGATCTTTGTTCACTACCTTGCCACTTTGATTCGGTATTATCAATTCAATTATTTCTTCATCGTATTTATTGTTTTTAATTCCTTTTCTCTCTTTGCTCGCTAATCGTTCAATCAATTAGTTTATTCGTCATGTTTAATCTTAATTATTTGGTTATTGTTATTGTTGATTTGATAATTATGAGTAGCTAATTTCCTATGCTAAGACTATAGGGGATCCATGATTTGAAGGGAGGGTAATCGAATCACTAGGCTAATATCGGTACCGTCTTTGTTGTTTAAATGCTACAAATAATTGTAATTGCCTAATTGAGTCGACGCAATTAGACCCTTATTCTTAGTGGATCTCGACCTGGACCGAAAGGTTGGAAGAGGCGAGACTAGTAGCGAACAATAGAGTATTGCAATGAGGGCGAAAGTTAAACTGTTTACACTTTAGGGTGAATCAAGGACCGAAAGGTGACGTTCGCTACCCCTTAGACCGTACTGCGTTAACCCAGAACCTAGATTACTCGACCGGATGATTATGGTGAACCGTTGTCTTAGCTATTCTTCCTTTCTGTTAAACTCCTTCCTTTTAATTCTCTTTTCCTCACTCTGTTAGTTTAGAAATCACAATTTACAAACCCTCATTTTGGTTACCTTGGCGAACTTAGTTTAGCAGAAAAGTTCCTACCTCTCTGTGGATTCGACCCGACTTCCCTAGCTATATTAGTTAGTTGGAACCAGTTGGTTTATTTTTGACAGGTACGCGACAGACGTGTCAATAGCATTTCTTACCATGAATCTAATAATATTATTTTCATAATTTTTTTACCTACATTATTTTGTCAAATAAAATTTAAAAGCTTTTTATAAAAATTAGAAACATTACTTGAATATAAAATAAGAAATACATAGTATATATTATAATAACTAAAAGATTTTCCAAACATTAACTTAGGTTAGAAACCATTATTGTAGAGACAGTAATACAAACTCTTTTAAGAGTTATCCCTGATAATACTTAAGGGAATCAAAAGATTTTGGGTTATGACTTCTATTTATAATCATAAGATCACCATGCCTTATGATAATCTTCCGATGTGAGACAATTCTAATATTTATACATAGTATATTCACCACACTTACGTTACTTTTCAATGTAGGACAAATAACATACTAAGTACACCATTTTTTTTTGCACCTACTTTGACATCAACCCGATTTAATAATGAGAAAATACAATACAATACAATATACACTCTAATGATAGCATTTTTTTGTCACAATCTAATTATATAATTTTCATACGATACTTTTTTTTTCAAATGAAATATAAAGTTTTTATATCAAAATTATAAACATCACTTTAATATAATATAGAAAATGTATATATATGGGACATATATATTATTTATACATAATTATTATTGTGATAATCCCTGAATTGGGAGATCAATTATATTAAGTATATATAGCCAATTACATTCTAGGTTAGATAAACATATGCCTAAATTACAGGATACAGTTACCAAAATATATGGAACTAATAATCTAATAGAAGACTAAATATATACAAAATATATACGAAACGAATATCGGAGATATTCGTCTAACACTCCCCCGCAGTTGGAACGGTAGGAGACCGAACGTTCAAACTGGTTCGAAATCTCGTGAATAAAGGGCGAGGGAGTCCTTTGGTGAATATATCGGCATACTGATATTCAGCAGGGACGTGGAGCACACGCACTTCACCAAGTGCAACTTTGTCGCGAACAAAATGAATGTCAATTTCGATATGCTTAGTTCGCTGATGCTGTACCGGGTTGCCAGACAAGTAGACTGCGGAAATATTATCACAGAAAACCAGAGTAGACCGATGCAAGGGAACATGAAGTTCCAACAGTAAGTTACGGAGCCAACTCGTTTCGGCTACAGCATTTGCTACACCTCTATATTCAGCCTCAGCACTAGACCGGGAGACCGTAGGCTGTCGTTTAGACGACCAAGAAACCAAGTTATCACCCAAAAATACACAGTAACCAGAGGTGGAGCGACGGGAATCAGGACAACCACTCCAATCGGCATCAGAATAAGCATTAAGCGAGAAATTGCGAGAAGGCCGAATGGACAGTCCGTGATCAGCAGTGCCTTGGATATAGCGTATGATACGCTTTAAAAATTGGAAATGCGAGGCACGAGGATCATGCATGAACAAACATACCTGTTGAACCGCATAAGTGATGTCGGGGCGAGTGATAGTTAAATATTGAAGAGCGCCGGCAAGACTACGGTAGAGGGCGGGGTCCTCGACCTTAGGGCCGTTGTCCGCATCAAGTTTGGGACCAGGTTCAACGGGAGTGTTGCAAGGTTTACACGACGTTATATGGGCACGACTGATTATGTCTTTAGCGTACTGTTCTTGCGACAAAAATAACCCATTAGGCGTGCGTTTTACCGAAATACCCAAGAAGTGATGTAGATTACCAAGGTCAGTCATTGTGAATTCTTGGGACAGACGATCAATTATGGACCGTAGCAGCGTGGTAGACGAGGCCGTAATAACTATGTCATCGACATAAAGTAAGAGATATGTCGTGGCCTTAGGTGTCTTAAAGATGAACAGGGAGGAATCACACTTGCTGCTAACAAAACCTTGCGATAAAATAAACGTGGCAAACCGATGATACCAAGCGCGAGGCGCTTGCTTAAGGCCATAAAGAGACTTACGAAGTTTGCACACATGATGTGGGGCGGATGAGTCAACAAACCCCGGAGGCTGATGCATATAGACCGTTTCCTCCAAGTGACCATGAAGAAAGGCGTTCTTGACGTCCAATTGATGTATAGGCCAAGACTTGGATACGGCAAGGCTAAGCACAGTTCGAATTGTAGTGGGCTTAACAACGGGACTAAACGTCTCATCACAATCAATTCCAACCTGTTGTGTTTTCCCATTCACAACGAGTCGAGCTTTGTAGCGCTGAAGAGAACCATCTGCATGAAATTTGTGTCGAAAGAGCCACATACAACGAATAATAGATGCATCCTGCGGGCGAGGGACCAAGTCCCAAGTATGATTGTCCCTTAACGCAGAAAATTCGTCCTGCATAGCACGTTTCCAGTTATGGTCTCGTAAGGCAAGGCTAGGTGATTTGGGTAAGGGAGATATAGTGGTAGTGGCGGTATAAGCACCGTCGATGGTTTTGGGTTTGAATATGCCGTTTTTGGCACGAGTGGTCATGGTATGGGCATGAGGTGGTGGCGGTGGGGGAGGTGGTGGTGGCGTTGGTGAGGCAGTAGGGGCGGAAGCAGGTGTGGGAGGGTTATGAGGGGCAGAGGTGGTGTTGGGAGGAGAGGCAGGGGACTCAGTAGCTGCTGGTGGAGTTTGTGGAATGGTGTCGGGTTGCGGGTTGGGATGTGGGGTTTGGGTTTGTGGCTGGGTGTGAGGTTGGGCTTGGGGGATGGGTTGGGGTGTGATGGAGTCGTACAGGAGTGGGTTTGGGTCAGCGGGTGGGGGATTAAGGAAGGAGTATGTTGAGGGGTCCGTGTTGGTCGATTCAGTGAAGGGGAATGATGATTCGTCGAAAGTGACATGGCGAGACACATAGACACGACCCGTGGTGATGTCGAGACAACGATAACCACGCTGACTCGGGGGATAGCCTAGGAAGACGCATTTGAGGGAACGGGGAGCAAGCTTGTGTGGACGGGTTGCGGAGATATTCGGGTAGCACGCGCAACCAAACACACGAAGGTGATCGTAGGTGGGGTTTTTGAGGTAGAGGGCGGATGTTGGGGTATGGTAATTTAATGTGGAGGTAGGGAGGATGTTATGTAAATGAGTTGCTGCATGAAGGGCATCAACCCAATACTGGTTGGGAACGGAACCGTGATGGAGTAGGACAAGGACTATTTCGTTAAGGCGACGGATCATTCTTTCGGATTTACCGTTTTGTGGTGAAGTTTGTGGGCATGAGAAACGAAACACAAGGCCCGTATTTTTTGCGAAATTGGAGAATTGGTTATTGTCAAATTCACGGCCCATGTCACATTGGAAGGCTTTAATATTCCGATTAAATTGAGTGGACACAAATTTGCTAAATTGTCGGAATTTCTCAAATACCTCAGATTTAAATTTAAGAGGGTATACCCAAACAAATTGAGTGAAATTGTCAATTAAGACCATGTAGTATTTATACCCATTTTTACTAATTATTGGAGACGTCCACAAGTCGCAATGAACAATATCAAATGGAGCAATTGTTGAGGAATTAGAAGAATAGAATGGTAGTCTTTTGTGTTTGCTAATTTGACAAGAGGAACAAAGACTAGAGTTTTTAGAACTATTACAGCCAATATTATTATGCAAATGTAAGAAACTTAAAATAGAATTCCCGGGATGGCCAAGTCGGGAATGCCACACGTCGTGGGTGTGTGTAAGGAGGGCTTGAGGCTGACACGGTGGGAAGCTTGTTTGACTCGTGGAGGGTACCGAAGACACAGGATAGAGCTCGCCATTACTGTCACTCCGCATTATCATATTCCCCGTCGTAATATCCTTCACAGAAAAGCCAAACGGGTCAAACTCGACACTAACATTATTGTCTTTGGTAAATTGACGGACAGAAATTAAATTCTTAATGATGCTAGGTGCGTGAAGGACATTATGTAGGTGAAGGGTACGGGAATTGCTGGTTAGGCTAGAAGTGTCGGAGCCCAAAACTGGAATACGATTGCCATTACCAACATAAATAGAACGAATTTTACTTGAGTTAAGCGGAGTAGAAATCATACCTGGGTCCGAAGTCAAATGAGAAGATGCACCCGTATCCATGTACCATGGCTCAACATAATTTTGCACAGATAACGCTTGGAACGACTGAGAGAGATCAGTAGGTTGAGCGGGTTCAGTTTCCAAGATGTAAGCCTGACCAGTGGGACGTGGTGCTTGACCACGAGGAGGGTAAGAACGAGGCTGTTGGGTGGATTGCGGGGGCCAGGGTTGTGTCCAGCCGGGATAAGTGGGGTAGGGACAGGGAGGTGGTGTCCAGGGGTACGGCCACGGTTGCTGTGGTGGCCAAGGTGAGGGCGATGGGAGGCTAGTTTGTGGTGGGTTGCGGTTCTGGTTGTTGTTGTTGTTGCGGTTTTGATTGTTATTATTGCGACGAGAACGATTACCATTGTTATTGTACTGACGCGGGGGACCAGAAGGGGTGGCCTTAGGGTTAGGGTCAACCCACGAGTCAACAGCAGGGGCGCTAGGGGTGGCAAGGGCCGTCGCAGGCTCCTCACGACCGGATGTCCTATGCAACTCTAATTCAAGCATACTACGAGCCGTCTCGAAATTAGGAGACGTTTGATTAATATAAGAAGCGACAGTGTCATATTCACCTGGAAGGCCACGTACCAGTTGAATGACAAGGCGGCGGTCGATGATCGATGTGTGGCGTCGACATCTTTAAGCATTCCAGCAAGCTCTCGGAGGCGCTGACAGTAAGCATCCAACGAGGGCATATTCGCGAGACGGAGATTATTAAACTCATTCTCGAGAGCGGCGGCGCGAGCCCCTTTGTTGTTGTTGAAAATGTTTTCAACGCGTAACCACGCTGCGCGGGCAGTTGACTCATCTTCAAGCACACGAGGAAGGAGTTCGTCGCTTAC
Organism: Silene latifolia; assembly: GCF_048544455.1. Lineage (NCBI taxonomy): Eukaryota > Viridiplantae > Streptophyta > Magnoliopsida > Caryophyllales > Caryophyllaceae > Silene > Silene latifolia. The sequence continues at coordinate 23,597,193 of NC_133537.1, read as the reverse complement.
GGTACCATAAATCCATTGGAGCACATGTGCATCGACTTCACACCACGACTCATAAGACTCGTGATCTTCAGCGGGAGCGGGACTGCCATCAATGTGAGACAATACCTTGTATCCGCGAGCGTGAAGTTTGAATAAGCGAACCCACGATGCATATGTGACTTTCGTGCCGTCAAGAACACGAACTTTATGCTGGATATTAGTAACCGTGAACACCGGATGAAGGCTGGGTTTTTGTTGTGGTGGTGGTGGATTACCATCGGGGGCCATGGTAACAATTTCGAGAAATTGAGAGAGGCGGCAGGCACAGGATTAAGGAAATCGAAAAAAACCTTAAGAGCTTGATACCATATTATTGTGATAATCCCTGAATTGGGAGATCAATTATATTAAGTATATATAGCCAATTACATTCTAGGTTAGATAAACATATGCCTAAATTACAGGATACAGTTACCAAAATATATGGAACTAATAATCTAATAGAAGACTAAATATATACAAAATATATACGGAACGAATATCGGAGATATTCGTCTAACAATAATATATTCACAACACCTACATTATTTTTAAATGTGGGACATATAACATGCTAAAAAGTCTATATCTTTTATATCAAAAATTTTTGGATTAATACATAAGTTTCAAGGATGCCTCCTATTTATATTTATAGAATCACCCTACCGTATACTATTATTTCAGTGTGAGATACATAATTTAATTATTTAGACGTAGTATGTTCATAATGCCTACATTATTTTTCAATGTGAAAGATATAACATACCAAGAAATACACGTCTCTTCTTAAAAAATCACTATTGTATACATATTATTTTTCTTTGAAGGTAAAATCACTTAGTCTCGATCATTAGATATGGATCTCTACATCGTACATAAAACGACTCATTAACGCTCTACTACTGCATTCAGAAGACAACCATTAGTAAAATCTTTAGTTTTGTATTGTGTCAGGAGATTACCATTAGTAAAACCTTTAGTTATTTTTTGAGTTTCTTGTTCATGTTCTTAACTCTTTCCCGGGTAGTTCCCAATGATTTCCATTTTATTTTTTTATATCATATAGTAGATAATGATAAAAAATCTTAAGAGCTAATTATATTATTTTCATAATTTTTTTAACGATATTTTTTTGCCAAATGAAATGTAAAAGTTTGATATAAAAATTGGAAATATCACTTGAATATAATTTAGGAAATATACATATTATAATAATTAAAAGATTTTCCACTTTATTTTTTACATCAAAAATTATACTTTCCTAAATTGATTTTAGATGATGTGGACGCTCTCAGATCGCTCGAAAAAACTCTCTTTTATATATATATATATATATATATATATATAGAGATATAGATATTGATTATTATTTTAATCATATTCATCATATACAATAATTCTATTGATATAATTATTAAAATAATTTTTTTAATAATTTTTTTATTATTAAATATTATAAAAGTTATATAAAATTGACTTTTTGGTTGAATTTTTAATTTTATGTAATAAAAAAAAATTAACTATATTTTCAAATATAATATATATAAATATTAATATTTTTAATAAAATTCATGATTTTCCCTTGACCCAACGGGTCGACCCGTTCGGTCGGGTCTCGACCCTAAAATAACGGGTCATTTCGGGTTCGGGTCAAACGGGTCACGGGTCGAAAAAACCGGGTTTTTAACCCTAAAAACGGGTCGGGCGGGTCGGGTTTTCGAGTCCATTTTGACAGGTCTAGTCAAGACTCATCAGACAGATCTAAAATATTAAAGACTCTATTTTAGACTTTGATAAGATTTTGGATCTTAATATCTTGTCAATTTTAGAGAGAATGAAGGAAAGAAAGTGCCTTGTAGTGTGTTTGGGCATTTGGGGTCTAATTAGAAGGAAAGATGTGGAAAGGGATATGGTAGTTTAAGTGAAAGTGTCGATGATAATTAGTTATCTGTTGACAATGAATAGCTATAACCTATAACCAAAGGTATTATGAAATTAGGCTTGGTTTAACTCCTTTCCTTACGCTTATATTAGCCGGTTAAGATGTTTGCTCCACTATCATGTAATGATCGAACCCTTTACCACATCGTTAAGGGATGTGATGAGCAACAATCACACTAAACATTTGCGTCAAAGTTATAATTGTTCGAGCTATGTTCTACTATTAAAATTCTGGTTTAGTTAGACATGAATATAATGAACATATAAATATCAACAAACAAATACTTGGATTAGGAAAAGAAAATTGAGATGAATGGGTAAAAAGTCACATAACCCCACTTTGTCCCTAGATAGCACAGACACTCCTCTTAATCAGTCGTCCTGTGTCCGACATTGTGTTGTGTCAAACACCGACACACGTCTAAACATGTCGGATACCTATAAACGAGAAATAAAATGTCGAAAGACTGCAAAAGATTGATTAGAAGATGAGTTAGAATGAGAAATGAAAATGAGTTGTAGTCAAAGTCAAATTTTTCTATTATTTAAATTTAATATCAAATACAATTACAAAAATAAAATCGCACGTCATTTCTAACTATTAAGTATATATTTTACTAAATTTAAATAACGTGTCCCGTGTCCTAAATTTTATAGGACGCCGTTTCTGTGTCGGTCCATTTTGGTGCTACCTAGCTTTGTACCACTTGAAAATCAATAAATTCCATCTAAAATGGAGTGAATAAATCACAGCAGGGAGTTAGAAGCTAGGTAGCATCAAAGCGGACACGGACACAAAGACACGGCATTTAGGACACGAAACACATTATTTAAATTTAATAAAATATATAATATTTTATATAGTTATAATTAACGTATAATTTTATTTGAGGGCTGATATTCGTCGACGACGTTTTAAAAAAAAACGATAATTAACCTTGCACTGACACTACTTTCTCTCTCTAAAAAATTTCCTCTCAAATTGTAGTAAAAATCAACTAAAAAAAAAAAAAAACAACAACAACAATTTAACAAGATTAACTAACATGACGGATCCCGAATCGCCGGTACTTAAACAACTTAATCGCTTCATTATTTGGTTAATTTTTATTTTTTTTCGCACCGTTAAATCTATTCAATAATTGATTTACGCCACGTATTGACTTAGTAATAGAAAATATTGCTATTTTTCTGCGTAAATCTGAAATTTGTGCACCCAAAGTTCAGCCATGAACCAAACGTTGAGACCCAACGTTCAGCCATGGACCAAACGTGGGCACCCAACATTGGCCATGGTCCAAACGTCGGAATCCAACGTTTGGCCATGTTGAAGTTTTCCATTGCCAAACTTTGGATTCCCACGTTTAGACCATAGTTACACGTTGAATTCCGACGTTAGCCCATGATTACACGTTGGGATTCAACATCCGTCCATGGTCGACCGATGAGTCTCCATGTTTGGTCCATAGTCGATTGTTGAATCTCAACATTTAGTCCATGGCTAGCTAGTTCATTTTTTTTTAAAAACCGTGTTTAATATGTTTATTTGCCGATTTTTTAAAATTATTTAAATTTTCTAGTCGATGTGCGTTAATTTCTAACATTTTTTAATTGGTTTAATGCAGATGGGAGATCGAAATGTAGTTGATTTTTAGTAGAATTTGAGAGAGAATTGTTTATAGAGAGAAATGAGTGTAAATGTGCAAAGGACATTATCGTCTTTTGGAATGAAAACGTTGACGATAGTTACTAAAACGTAGACTGTTTACAAACCGGAATTTATTTTAGTAAATGTATTTGATATTAAATTTAAATAATTAAAGGTAAAATTTAACGTCTCATTCCTCATTTATAGGTATCAGATACATTTAGGCCCGCGTGTGTCCGACACGGGACAACTGATTAGGAGGAGTGTCCGTGCTACATAGGTTAGAAGTTCAGAAAAGAGATGCGCGCTTTAGAACGCAAAGCAGAAGCTGACCACCATCTTGGATGCACATTCAATCTTCTGTGCTCCGCTCTATAACAGGTATCCCAAAATGATCACTCCCGTTACTTTGTGCACTCCATAAGTACGGTCGTACACTCGTACGTAGTATAGATTAAAAATACCCACAATTATCTAGTAAAGAAAATCTGGGCAAGCACAAATGGCTTATAAAGCCTTCATTGTAAAGACAATTCTCAAGGTCAAAAGGCCAGCCAGCCAGCGTAAATCATAAAACAAAATCTCAAGTACAAAATATCAAGCGTATTTCTTAATGTTGACAAGTTACAACACCCTATTATTAAGCTGCTGAAATCCACAAATATTGGCTTCATATTAAGCTGCTGAAATCCAAACACTGGCCTCATTCTTTCTTTCCAATTCCATGCGACATGTTATAGATCCCCCTGCCCTGGAATAATATAGTCAAAAAACCAAGAACGTCAACAAAAATCAACAATGGGGAAGGCTGGATTATATTTCGAAATAGTTGAATGGATAAAGAAAAGGCTGAAGAAAGTAATACTCACAATCATGAACAGAGAAGCACCGGCAAAGGCAAGAGGAATGGCGACTGAGGTGATCTTATCCATGGGTCCTTTTAGATATGTATGTTTTTGGATGGCTTGGTAATACTTCTGCTTGGCAATAAGTTTCTCCCTGGGATAAAATGGGGACTCCATCTCTGCGGCCATTCTGCAAGTCAAGATCACAAAGTGTGAATTTGCCTATTGAGGTTCATATTATCCCTTGTTCTTCTGGCATAAAATTAAAGCTACCAAGAAAACTTGACAGATTTAAATACAATATGTACACAATAACGACAAATTTAGCATGGTAAAGTTGAAGAAAACACGACAGAATTGTTGCTAGGCGCAGCAAAATAAACAAGCCCTCCTTATACAGTTATACGCCTTCATTAGTCATCACAACAATTCAAGAAAGCTCTCTAAATCATGTTAACAATAGAACTCGATATCATGGTAAAGTTCTCACCAACTGTTGAAAGCAGAAATGTAGAATCCATAACTGTTGAAAGTAGAATTTACTAATCTGGCTGATGAATGCGAGAATATTTTGTGAAAGTGATGTTAATTCAAAAACATTATGAGTTACCAAATCAAATTAATGAGCAGAATAGAAACATAAGAACTCTATGTAATTATATTTTCTATAGCATGACACAATGCACACTACTTGCTATTTTTGCATCTAAGAATAAAGTGTAACCATGGATATTGTGGTATGAGGTCGCCCCAACATAGGTCATAGACTAACAACATAATCATGCGGAGTATACTATATGTAACTTTAAAAGCATTGCATTGCCGAAGCTGCAGTGCATAAATCGTGGCAAGTGGCTTTCTAATAAATAAACGAGTGAGACCTTAAAAAAATTATTCTGTACCTATATTGAATTTCCATTTCAAACTTCAAAGCCAAATAGTGGTATAATTTTGCACAGTGCTGACCCCGTTGTGTTGCGAAATTGGTATCAAGATTCATGATTAAACAACGCTCTTTGAAGAGTTGGGAAATAGAATTTTGTTTGAATTTTGAATGAAAATTATATATGGCAAGACATTAAGGTGTTGTTTGGTTGCCCTTCTAATTCATGCGAAGTAGAATTTCCTATGAATTGAATAAACGCGATGTTGTTTGGGTACCAAAATCATGTGAAGTACAACTTCCCATGGAACTCTAGTTCCTACAATATGTAGGAAGTCACTTAACTCAGCCCCCTAGGCGAGTAAAAGTTCCCATATCAATACCTTTCCCCCATGCAAATCAAACAACGTGTATGCAATTTACATGAATTGCAACTTCATGTGAATTGGAACCCTATCTTCCCATGGTGAACCAAACAACCCCTAAGAGTGTGTTTGGATTGAGGGATTTGGAGGGAAAGGGATTGGAGGGGAGGGAGGGAATTGGAACGATGAGAAATCCATTGCTAGCAAAATGCAAGTAGAAGGATTTGGAGGGGAGGGAAAATGGATCCCTCCATTTCCCTCCTACGAGACAAATTATTTCCTCACCAACATAGGCAAGATTTGGAGGAAAATCACCTCCTCCATTCTCCCTCCCATCCCCCTCCCTTCCTTTCTCTTCCCTCATTCCCCCTCCCCTCCCTCCCTTCCCTTCCCTTCACCTCCCCTCCCCTCCCTTAGGGCGTGTTTGGAATTTGGATTTGACGGATTTGAAGGGAAAAGAAAGGGAGGGAGAGTAGGGGATTTAAAATCCAATGTTTGGATAACAAATAAGGGTGGAGGGAAATGAAGGGGAAGTGATTTGGAGGGATCCATTTTCACTCCTCCAAGGCAAATCAAAATCTCTCCACTGGAGGGAAATTGTATCCAAACACCCACAACCCATTTCCCCCTCCCCTTCCCTACCTTCCTTTTCTCTTCCCTCCCCTCCCCCTCCCTCCCTTTCCCTCCACTTTTGTTATCTAAAAGTATCCAAGAGCGTCATTCTTCTACCCAATAGGCGTTGCCACTAGTGTATGTTGGAGTACGCAAATTGGAGAACAAAGCAACATTATGGCATAAAGAATTTGTCATCTTAGACAAAAGAAAGTTGATGTTTCCAACTTAGGCCACTCTTGGCAAAATAAAACAAAAACTATGCTACATACTCTATGTATATGATGACTTCAAGCTCGGAGTGCTTGAAAATTTTGACCAGTGGGATATTAGTGAAAAAAAAAATATGGAGACAAAAACAAAAAAACTAATAGGAAAAAATATCCTCAATATTACATTACTACGATCACCAAACAATTAGAACCACCGCTAAATAAAACCCTACTATAAAACAGCCATACAAAGGACACCACATATGAAGCACTATTGACACAGCATTACAGCAACACTAACAAACTATCACCAATGCCATACATAAGGTTTCTATCAAAAGACGGATGAGGAAGACGAAATGTTACCCTATAACTATAAGCCAGGTACGTATACCCAAGAGAACAAAATGAAAGGAGTCCTGAACTCAAGACAGAATGTTGAGCAGCAACGAAAAAGAAAAAAGAAAAGGGAAACGTTCTTGCTATGAGGGAGATAAACTTATCCACGCGCGTGATAAACGGTGCACCTGACTATGATCTCCATGGTTCCATTGATCAGTCCCCTGACATTACACTTCCCCAAGAGAAAAAGACGAGTATCAAAGGGCTCTTAAAAGCTTAATAAAAAAACACTTTTGAGATAAATTGAAGTGTGTATGAGGTTGTATCCAGGTGAAAAACTACTTGAAAAAAAAATGTAGATTCCGAACTACAGGGGACTAGTGCTAACGAACAATAGGGTGATGCTTCCAAATTCAAGCAATATAATCACATTAACAACACGAACAATGTTGACGATGGGCATTCACCACATTTAAAATTGGCATTATCATCATGATCACACCAAAAGCACGGGGATTAAATACAACAAGGTGATGATAGAAAACCAACCTACTCCCCTAGTCTCATTTCACTGCTTTCAATGACCATTGACGAGCATAGCTAAAAAACTACTCCGTAATAAAACTTGAACTACGATCCTATCTCCCACCTTCATCACATCCATCGACAATTTCTCCTTAACACCTAAAAATTAGCTCTTTATTCTATATTAACCACGCCACAAACAACGAAATTCAAAATGGATAACTATGATTGGTTTATCTCCCTTTAATAACAACATCCAGATTATTTTGATCCAAGTAAAGCGATTTCACACAACATCGCGCAATCCGACGTTTATAACACGGATAACATCAAACAAATCCTTGAATAAATCCCATTACCACAACATCTATCAAATTTATCACCAAAACGCATAGTATTTTCACAAGACATAACAAATTCTAATCAAATATTGCAAAAATGGGATAAGAATCGACTAATCAGAGAAAATAAAATGCGCACATAAAACTTCGCTTAATTTTCCCATAACAATCAATTGAAAACCCTAGGATCTGAATTATAAGATGCGGAACATTGACGATAAGATTAAGAAATGATAGATCGAGTGATTGACGAAGAAGAATGAAAGAAAATACCTGAACGTTGACTCGGTTGAACTCGGAAGATAAACTCGGTAAAAAGGGAGAGAAATCGTGGTTCTGGAATCTGAGAATACACGAGTTGTATGAAGATGATGATGGAAGGAGGTAACACCTTATTAAGTTCCTATGTTTTGGGTCAAATTGTTAAGAAAATACGGCCCACGTTTGATATTGGGTTTATGAAGAATTATTGGACTAGATACGGTCAATGTCGGGTGGGTTGTTAGCACTGGGATCCATGCTATTGCTGAGCTGAAAAAAGATTCATGCTTGGGCGGGAATAGTCTAATGTTAGAGGGGGCTCGTGTACATTGGGTACGTAATAGTAACCCAGTGTGTGTTGTGGGCAGGATTGGTGAGTGTGGACATGTGCGAGTGATGGTTGATGCCGGCTGGAAGGCATTAGACAAAGCGGGAATTGGATGGATAGCTATGTCTGATAATGGAGGGATTTTTAATAGCACGGAGAGGAAAATAAAAGCAGAATCAGCTTTACAGGCCTTCGGCCTTGGCGTGTCTTTGGTGCTTCTATGGGCTCGAGATAGGGGTTTCCGACATTTGGAGGTCTCTTCGGACTGTTTGTCGCTGATTTTACAAATTGCAGGAACGGAACGACCACATCATCTGCTAAAGGCAATTTTGGAGGATATCCATGATTGTTTTCTTCTTTTCATTGTTTAGCTTTTATTTACATTCCTAGACGATTCAATAATGTTGCTCATAGCCTTGCTTGTAAGGCTATGGATAGTTAGGTATAAATGACTTTACTGCTGCAAAAAAAAAAAAAAAATGTCGGGTGGGTTCAAAGCCGGAGAACCAAGCACAAACTCGGTGGGTTTCCTTTAAAACCGTTTATATAAGGGTTTTTTGTCTAACATCACCTTTAATATAGCCTATATAGGTCACATTGCGAAACACTACCTCCAAAAAAATTTCTTGTTTTCTACTACCTTTAAAATTTTCTTTTTGTTAAACACTACTTTTTTGCCGAAATTTGACCAAATTTAAAAAAATCCGGCGTTGACTCTCATCACCTTACCCTTTTTTTCGTTTATACTCTCATCCCTCATTTTCCCCTACTCCACCTCCTGTTAATTTAATCACTAATTTATCAAATTCTTCATCCAAATTTTGACTATTTGAATACACTATTTGGTTTCCAATCAAAAGTTCAAGTAATTTATTTCCAAAAACTGTTTTTTCTTGGTATGACAGCCTCTCGTTTTGCTATTGTCGAGTTTAATGGCCTCCTATACTTAGTAGTGTAGGAGGAACATATGATAAGAGGGATTCAATGTGGTTTCAAAGCTTCAATAAGACATTTTTTTTTATGAAAAGTAGAACAAATGAGTTAGAAAAAATGAAGAAAGAGGATATAATGTTGAAGATAAGGAGGGAATAATTAGAGTTACTAGTTTTAAATCCGTGTAATTCACGGACTGTTTTATACTCCGTGATTAGATGATTACCTTTAAACTAAACCTCCATATATTGTTAATAAACTTAAAGTCAAACGAAAGTCGATATTATATAAAGGGTAATTTGATAACTTATACCTTGAATAACTCACTTTTTCAAATCTTATACCTAAGATAATTTTCTTTAAAATCATATACCTAAAATAACATTTTCTTCCAAACTTGATACCAAATCTTAAAAAAATCCCTAAATTAACGATTTTGCCCTTACTAATTTGATGGTTTTTAGTGTTGATAATCGTGGATATGTGTGTTAATAGGTGAGGCAAATGATGAAAATGTTTAATTATTAAAGGTAAGATTGTCAATTCAAGGCTTTTTTCAGATTTGGTATCAAGTTTGGAAGAAAATGTTATTTTAGGTATAAGATTTTAAAGAAAGTTATCTTAGGTATAAGATTTGAAAAAGTGACTTTTTCAAGGTATAAGTTATTAAATCCCTTATATAAATGTAAAACACAACAAATTAGAGTTGCTTATTTGTACAATTCGTATCCATATTATTTTAACTAAATAATAAGTTACGAGTTTAAGATATGGCTCACATATAGACCTGTCAAATTTTGACCCGACCCGACCTCATCCATTTTTTACAGGCCTAAAACCCGAAAATCTCGAGCAGTAACTCGTTCTACCTAGAACCCGAAATGACTCGTTAATTTAAGTGAAACCCGACACGAATACATCGACCTGTTGAGTCAAATATATTTTTAAAAAACTAAACATTGAATATGATTAAAATACTAATATTAAATATACTTTTTTTTTTTTAAAAAAAAATTTCTGATCTATAAAAGGCGTTAGATACTAATTGTTGACCCGCACTTTGCCCCTAATAACTCGACCCATAACCCGTATGACTCGACCCATATTTAAACCCACCGTACCCGACCTGTATGATCCGACTCGTCCAACCCGTTTGAGATATATAGACAACATAAAGGATATATAACCCCACTTAAATGGTGTAAAAATTATCGGGAAAACAATCTCAAATGAAGCCCGCCCTTCTACCCCCGTATACACATTAAAAAGTCATCGAGAAAAAAATAATGCTTGTAAAATGTATTCATAAATTATAGGTTAAGATAACCTCGACTATGAAACTGTTCATTTTTGTTAATAAAAAAACGTTCAGTTTTATTATTAAATTAATAAAAAAATTGTCTTTTTATTTAATGAGTTAAAAATTATAAAATAAGAGGATCTCACTCCATGAGACGGTTCTTTTTTATATAAAAAAAAATATTCATTTAATGCTAACAAATAAGTTGTCGTTCCACATTATAGAACCGTCTCACAGTATAAAACCGTCTTAACTTAATCATTATTGACAACCACAATAGCCGATGGAGTATATTTTTTTTTTTTACCATTATTGTAGTTTTTAGATTTAACATGTTTAGAAGTACGCTTGTTTTTGGGAAGAGTACCATCAATATAGGAATTTAAAATATATTCAGTAATTTCGGTTATAAATTAGTTTTAGAATCATATATTATGTATTTTGCTTATATAGATATATTCCGTAATTTTGCTTGAAAGAATATCATATAGCTATAGACCTATAGTACATTAGTTTATAATCTATTTTTTCAATTGATTATCTGAACTTGAAATATTCATGAATTTAGGGATTGATTGATAATTATAATTTAATTTTGGTAAATAATGATATGTTTTATATTGCTTCTTTAATTGATTTTAAGTGTTATGTTAAACTTTCCTTTTTTTTTCGTGATATGTGCAAGGTTCAAATTACTCAACATAATTACAGAATGTCATGTAAGCATGACTGAAATATTAGCATGACATGTGGTAATAGATCTTAGAAGATTAATATATATAGTGATAATGATAGAATACAAAGGTGAAAATGGAGAGAAATTATAAAGGGAGTTGAAAAATAAGATTCCGGCCAAATTTCGACCAGATTTCGGCCAATTGGTTGTGTTTTACAATTTTATTATTTTAAAGGTGCCAAAAAACAAGACATTTTTTTTAAAGGTGATGTTTCGCAAATACCTTTTTTATAAGGTGGTGTTGGACAAAATACCCTTTATATAATAATATAGGATTGGACGAGCTAAAATGAGAATAACTCAAATTTAACAATTAAATAGATTTGGTTTTTACTTTTATTTTAAATATATGATATTTTATTATGAACATTAATTTATTTATATATGCAATTTATTATTATATAAAATATTAGATTGTCAACGTAAAATATTATTTTACATGTTTATTAAGTAACTAGTGTAGATCCCTATGCTACAACATGATATTTTTTTAGTTTTGTTGTATAAACAGACATTAATTGCATAACCGTACGTGTAATCCCCTACAAAATCTAGTGCAAAACAGTGGCGGAAACACTGTCGAATGGGATTAAATACACAATAAACTTTCTTAAAGTATTAACATTCTTGAAATAGTAACTTCCTCAAAATAGAAACTTAATAAAAATAGTAACATTCTAAAAATAGAAATTTGATAAATATAAAAGGTTACTAAAAGTAGTAATATAGTAAAAATAGCAATTATTCGACATAGTAAACCGTTAAACTAGGTATTATATCAAAATAGTTAATAATAGGCCTTGAGACATATATATCTAAAATTAATGTATAAAATGTTGAATTCATTTTTAAGAGGACGCTAAAAAGAGAAATTAAATCCATTTATAAATGGCAAAGGCCGAAATAGTAAAAAAAAAAAAAGGCTTAACAAACAAAATTTACAGCTTTCCAAAAACAAAACAGTCCTGCAATAAAAATCATAACTAACTAGTTTAGATCCCGCGCAATGAATGTGCGGTATTTATAGACTTTTTATTTTTGTATTACTTAATCATGTTAAACTAACAGTTTATTAATTTTTCATATTTCACGTTATTATATTTTGTGGAAAAAAAATTGAATTGTAAAATTATTCAAGAAAACTAAGTAAAATTGAATGTAAAATAATAATGGTCTCTCATTAATTGTTCATTTTTCTCGTTATTATATTTTGTTTCGAGCAAAAATAAAATTAAAACTGAAAATTAATCCAAGAGGATTGAGTAATGTGCTGAAATATATTTTTTTAAAAGTATTTTTTATACCAGAACACTAATGATTCCAATTTATAAATTTTCTCAACTTTTTTTTTTGTTATGAAAGTAATCAAAACCAGTTATACTTTTATTTATACATAGTATGAATAGTATGAGTCAAGTTATTAGCAAATAATAATATCAATAAAAAAATTAATAGTTTATAGTCTTATATTATTTATACTTTAATTAAAATATAATAGTTTAGTGTTTAGGGAAAATTATATAATTTGATGAAAAGATTAATTTTAATGAAAAAAATAATATAATGAAATACATTATAATTATTACTTTCCTTATTTAGTGAATACAATTAAATTATCAACAATTTTCTTATTTAAAAAGATGCTTTTTGGAGGGAAAATGTGCGAGTTCACCTATTCATTTAATAAATAGGACTTGCTTTTTCACATACGAATTTTACTTTTTCACATACGACTATTACAATATTGCCCTCATCATTTTTTCATTCTTTCTCAAGTTATTTTTTTCCTCTCCCCCTCATCTCCCATAACCATTTTTTTTTTTCACCACCTCAGGTCACCACTACCTGCCCCACACTTTGCTCCGGCCGACCGACCACGCTCAGGCCGACCTCACGCAGGCCTTGCACTCCCCACTCCCCTCTTCGTCCACCAACTTCGGCCTCCCTCCCCCTGCCCCTTCCTCGCACTCCCCCTCCCTGTGAGATTTATCTGTATGCATCCCTTTATATTCAAGGATTATAACGAATTTTATGAAGATGATCACTAGTCATAAAATAAAATTACATAAACAAAAGTAAAGGATAAAGAGATAACCTTCGGTCCTAGCAAATACGGCCTATGAACAATATCGCAATGATATTCTCCTATCAGTTGCACCCAAGATGATATGAGATATGCCCTTTGATTATGCTAGAATCGATCCAAAATTTCTGTAAAAATTTAGGTTATTTTGTGTTTTTTTGATGAGAGGAGAGATTAGGTTAAAAGAGAATTAGGTTAGAGAAAATGATCTCCCTTCCCCTCTTATTGAAACCGAAAAATGGGAGTGAATAAGGGAGATATTATTTTCCCTAAATTCGGCCCATATCACCGAAATAAGGAGTATGATTTCCTTATTTTCGGTTATTCCAAAAATGTATAAAATGTGTTAAATTGTCATCTAGTGAGGATCGAACCCATGACCTCTTGGTTTGCGTACCCTCACTATTACCACTATGACACATTCATCTTGTTAATATTAAATATAACCGATTACATTTAATTACGAATTAACAGATTAATTCGTCCAAGCTAACATTACATACATTTAATTAAATATAACTTATTATATTCAATTTACGAATTGACAGTTAATTCGTCTCAACTAATATTATTTAATCTTCATTAAATAATTGTCTCATCAACAGATTGACTAACTGTTTAGTCATATAAGGCATCAATGTGATTATATTTCTATAACCACATCTCTCAAACACATCCTATATGTGTGACCTTTAGGGACCAGTTGATCACCGCCATCTGTATGATAATAACGTCAAACTTTCTAGCAAGCCAACCGTTATTAGGTAATCGTTAATCAACTGATTAAAATACGAAGTATACCCTTGTGAACCTGTAAGAGATTTACAAATGTTATCACACTAATTTGTGGAGGACACAAGCTCCAACAAACTCCCACTTGTCCTCACAAGTGTATGTGCGATAACCGATTCTCATATCCTAAAATTTCTCCCACTCAATGTAAAACAATTTGCAAATCCGTATTCACAAAGGTCGTATTTTACAAGCGATCATCATCAAGAGTGGTTTCCCCGACTAGAGAGTAACTTAACTGATAAACGAATCAACATTCGAGCATGGCCATGCATTTCAGTTACAACTCCTCGAGTGGCCCTGAGAAATAACTATACCTGATAAGGGTTGGATATTTTCCTCAACTCGAATCCTGCAGATTTAAGCACAGTATGAAATGACCCAGAAAAATCTACTTAGCCTCCGATTCACAGAGACCGTGAGAAAGAAACCAAAGTCACCCAAAAACTGCCTTAATCTCAAGAGACAGTCGATAGTCAAAAGAATCGACTCTAGGAACACAATGGATGTCCTATCCACGACCTGGCACCGAATGTTTTTAAACATTTAGGACTCCATTACGTTGTCACAAAAAGTTGTCCTACGAGGTATCGTTATAATCTCGCATCTGTGATCGATCAGTCAACCGTTTGACTTATGGCTCGTTGAACCCACCATCAATCGACTGCACAATATAATAGCCGGAGTTATCAGCTCATATTGGCAATTACGGACCAAAAACAAATATAATGTAATTCAGTTCACTTTGTGGCGTTCAATGTTGTCAGTACAATCCACATGAAAAACAAAATATTATAATAAAACGATGAAGTTATAAATAGTATATAAAAAAGATAATGTATCAAATCCATAATCAAGTACTACAACTCAGGAACACATTTAATTCCCATGGAAATAACATGCCCTACTTGCTTATCATAATTCAACGGTTTAGTGAGAGGATCCGCGATGTTATCATCCGTCGCAATCTTGTCAATCACTATCTCTTCTTGCTCCACGTAATCACGGATCAGGTGAGCTTTCCGATGTACATGTCTAGATTTGTTGCTAGACTTTGGCTCCTTAGCCTGGAAGATGACACCTCTATTGTCACAATAGATGGTGATCGGGTCATTCGAACTAGGAACTACCGAAAGTCCTTGTAAGAATTGACGCATCATATCGCTTCCTTTGCTGCCTCCGAAGCGGCATAGTACTCGGATTCAGTAGTAGAATCTGCTACAACACTCTGTTTGGAACTATTCCAGCTGACCGCAACACCATTAAGAGTGAAGACGAACCCGGACTGAGATTTTGAGTCATCTCGATCCGTTTGGAAGTTAGCATCTGCGTAACCGATTGCGCATAGCTTAGTATCGCCTCCATAAGTCAATACCCAATCCTTAGTCCTCCGTAGGTACTTAAGGATGTTTTTAACAGCTATCCAGTGTGTTTCACCTGGAGTCTTTTGGTACCGACTCGTCATACTCAATGCATATGCCACGTCTGGACGTGTGCATATCATGGCATACATGATCGATCCTATTGCAGATGCATAAGGAACACGACTCATGCGCTCAATCCCTTCAGGTGGCGTGGGTGACTGAGACTTGCTCAACTGCATCCCAGTCGTCATTGGAAGGTTCCCCTTCTTGGAGTTGGTCATGCTGAGCTTCTCAAGAATCTTATCCAAATAAGACTCCTGACTAAGTGATAACGTCCGTCGTGATCTATCTCGGTAGATGCGGATTCCCAAAATGCGCTGTGCCTCACCCAGATCTTTCATCTAGAAATGGTTCTTCAACCATTCTTTAACCGAAGATAGGAGAGGAATGTCATTCCCAATCAAGAGTATGTCATCGACATACAATATCAAGAATACAATCTTGCTCCCACTCGACTTGATATATAAGCATGGTTCTTCGACCGATCGAGTGAAACCATACTCTTTTATCACCTGGTCAAAACGATGATTCCAACTCCGAGAAGCTTGCTTAAGTCCATAAATGGAACGCTTAAGCTTGCATACTTTCTTAGGATGTTCAGGATCTATGAAACCTTCGGGTTGCACCATGTACAACTCTTCCTCCAAATAACCGTTTAAGAAGGCGGTTTTCACATCCATTTGCCAAATTTCATAATCATGAAAAGCGGCAATCGCTAAGATTATCCGAATGGAACGTAGCATGACTACAGGTGCAAAAATCTCATCATAATGCAATCCGTGCACTTGAGTGAAACCTTTTGCACAAGTCGTGCCTTATAGGTATCTGGTTGCGCGTCTACAGAATGCTTTATTTTGTAAAGCCATTTGCACTGTAGAGGTTTTACCTTATTAGGTAAATCAACTAGATCCCATACGTCATTCTCATACATGGAGTCCATCTCGGATTGCATGGCTTTGAGCCATAGCTTTGAGTCGGAACAGGTCATAGCACCTTTATAGGTAGCGGGTTCATTACTCTCTAGGAGTAAAACGTCATTCTCCTCGACCATACCAATGTATCTGTCCGGAGGATGAGAGACTTTACCCGACCTCCTAGGTTCCTCAGGAATACTAACCGTATCATTAGTTGGAGGAACCACTTCCTCCATCTGTTCCTCGGTTGTTGGTTCTGGAATCTCCGACAGCTCGAAGGTTCTATTACTCGTCTTGTTCTCGAGAAATTCTTTCTCTAAGAACGCCGCAGTGGCCGCAACAAAAACTCGATGTTCGGTAGGCGAATAGAAGTAATGACCAAATGTCCCTTTTGGATAACCTATAAAGTATGTCTTGACCGATCGCGGGCCGAGCTTATCCTCGTGTCTCCACTTGACATAAGCCTCGCAGCCCCAAACCCGAATAAAGGACAAGTTAGGGACCGTTCCCTTCCACATTTCATATGGAGTCTTGTCGACAGCTTTAGTCGGACTTGATTAAGTATAAGAGCAAAATGACAAAGAGCAAAACCCCATAATGAATCAGGCACTACCGTATGACTCATCATGGATCGAACCATATCAAGTAAGGTTCGATTTCTCTGTTCGGACACACCATTTAATTGAGGTGTTCCAGGTGGAGTTAACTGTAGAACGATTCCACAGTCTTTAAGGTGTTGATCAAAATCATTTGAAAGATATTCGCCACCCCGATCTGAACGGAGTGCTTTAACCTTTCTTCCCAGTTGGTTCTGTACCCTGTTCTGGTATTCCTTGAATTTCTCAAAGGACTCACTTTTATGCTTCATTAAGTAGACATATCCGTATCTACTCAAATCGTCCGTGAAAGTGATAAAATATCTATAGCCATCTCTAGCGGTAATTGACATAGGTCCACAAACATCAGTATGTATGAGTCCTAATAGGTAACTAGCGCGCATTTCAACACCTTTGAAGGAAATTTGAGTCATTTTGCCAATGAAACATGATTCACACGTGCCATATGTAGAAAAATCGAATGCGGGAATAGTCCCATTATCGACGAGTTTCTTCACGCGTTTCTCATTTATGTGTCCCATTCGACAATGCCATAGATAGGTTTGATCTTTGTCACCAAGCTTTAATTTCTTATTATTCATGTGTAATACTTCCGTGGTTTGATCTAAGATGTAAATTCCATTCATGGAAACTGCTTTGCCATAAATCATTTCATTGAAAGAGAAAATACAGCTATTATCCTTTATTGAAAATGCAAAACCGTCTTTAGCAAGTACGGAAACAGAAATAATGTTCTTAGACAAACTGGGTACATAGTAACAGTTATTTAAAAATAACTCAAAACCACTAGGGAGTTGGATTACATATGTTCCCTTCGAGACAACAGCAACTCGTGCTCCATTCCCGACTCGCAGGTCCACATCACCTTTTTCGAGAGGTATGATGTTCTTTAGGCCCTGCAAATAATTACACAGATGAGAACCGCAACCAGTATCAAGTACCCAAGTTCCGAAACTTGCATGGTTAATCTTAATCATATGAATATAAGATGACATACCAACAGGAACGACACAGCCTGCTTTGATGTCCTCACGGTAGACGGGACAGTTCCTCCTCCAATGTCCAGTCTTGTGACAATGGTGGCACTCTATGTCACCGCCCTTGCTCTTTGCCTTGCCCTGTGAGCCACTAGTCTCACCAGGCGCACTCTTACCATTTCCTGGCTTCTTAAACTTTGGCTTACCTACAGCTAGGTCGCCACGAGCCTTGCCCTTACCTTTACCCTTGTTGTAAATCGTGAGAACATCCTGCTTCATGCTCCCACTCAATTTCATATCCTTCTCGGTCTGTACGAGAAGGGAGTGTAGCTCATGAGGACTCTTTTTCAAGTCATTCATGTAGTAGTTCGCCCTGAAAAGGGCAAAACTATCATGAAGAGAATGAAGCATTCGGTCAATGACAATGCTCTCACTGATTTTACAATTTAGTGCCTCCAGCTTCTCGACATTCTCAATCATGTGAAGAATGTGTGGGCTAACCGGTTGGCCCTTCTGGAGTTTCGCATCAAAGAAGCGACAGGTATGCTCATATGTAACGATTCTCGGTGCTTTAGAGAACTCGTTAGTAAGCGTGGTGAAAATCTTGTTCGCACCTTGGGCAATGAAGCGTCTCTGCAAATTGGTTTCCATTGCAAAGATGAGTACGTTCTTTATCGCACCCGCTTCCATAACGAAGTCACTATAAGCGAGTGACTCGTTGACTCCTGCATTGGGGCCTGGGTTTACCGGTATTGACTGAGTTAAGTACTTGAGCTTACCGTCGGCAATGGCGGCATTCCGTAGTCTTTGCCTCCCGATCCGCAAAGTTGGACCCGTCGTTTTTCAGACGTGTGAACTGATTCATCTGGTCCATGAATATTTTCAGCCAGGACTCGTGTCCAAGTGTGGCACTAGGCATTTGGATTGCGTTATTTCTAGACATTTTGTTGTAACAGTATTATCAAAATAAACGTGTTCTACACTGCGAAAGAAGAATAAAAAAATAATAAGCATGTGCATCGTTTTGATTTTAAGTCTAATGAACTAATGTCATAACGCGAAGACTCAAGCATTTATACAATTGACCTCCCTCAAGAATTATATAAATGATCCCAAGACACAATTCTCTGTAAATTGATAAGCTAACCTTTTAGCTAATTCTACCGTTAGAATTCTCGGTCGATAAATTTCTGTAAATTCTATCTTTAGTCCATCATAATCACGAGAAACTCTTCGGACTATGATGTTGAGGTAAACTAAGTCAACACAACTACTTACCCAACGTAGAAGGGGTCATATTATGCCTACCGACGAAGAAGGGATTCATAGTTGTTTGCCCTTATAAAGACTAATCTCAATTTCCGTTTTAGAGGAAGATCCCATCAACTTTATTTTAATTCATTTTAAGCGAACTAATATCTAGCATGCGAGAATGAATAAACTAAGGTGATGGCTTAATAAGACTGTGACATCTGTATGTCCATGAAAACTAACATACAACCTATATGAGTCAATTTTCATGCATTTTAGTAGTAGGTGGTTTGGTTTTAGGCGGAATATGATGCATAAACTATCATGTGAATGAAAGGCAATATGAATGAAAACGTGAAACAATAAAAGTCCTAGTGTGGCCTATTCTATCAAAATGAACATTAAATACAAGTTTGGAATCCATCCTTGGACCCGAGAAGCTTGTCTTGATGTTCCATCTTGATCCATGTAGCGGGAGTGAGCTCCAATCTCCATCTTTAGTCTTCTTCGAAAATTACAATAAATAAAATTTACATAATAAACCTATTTATTACATTCTAATTTCAAAACCCAAAAACTAAAGGAAAAAGGAGATTCGAGATCTCATAATTACATAAAAATCATGTTTCCTTCATTACGAAAACATAATTTGACTAAGGCCACACTAAGTATTACAAATTACAACCGATTGCAAAAAAAATACGTAAATAAAATTCATTCAATGATTCATTCAACAAAATTAAAATGCATCAACTAAAAATAAATTAAACATACATGACACAATTCCTTAATTATGTTGATCAATTTATCCAAACCACCTATTTAAAAATTAAATTAAGTGACAATTCCTTAATTAATCACATTAATTTCAATCTCAATTCATATTAAACTTGTAATATGAATTTAATCCATCAAAATTTTAAACTGCTTTAAAATAATATGGTATCTTTAAATTGTGAACCGTTTCACAATAACTAATTGGCCAAAATCAAAACAAAATTAAAAACCTTTTTTTTTCTTCTTTTTGAGTCTCGGCAAAAAGAAAAAAACAGGAATTTTTTTTTTGTTAATCTTAGCTCACGGCAAAAAAAAAAATAACAACCCTTCCAATTTTTTTTCTTTTCGGCAAAATAAGAAAAAAAAACAGAATTTTTTTTTTTATTTTTTGGCTCGGCATTTCAGTAAAAATGCAACAAAAAAACAGAAATTTTTTTCTTGAGCTCACGGCAAACCCTAAAAATAAGCCGTCATTTTTTTTCTTTTGCGGCAAAAAGCCCTAGAACAATAATTCGATGAAGAAAATGTTTACAGTTGCTATTAGAACATGATTTAGCAAATGAATTAATAAAACATGATTAATCGTATATGCTAAAACTATATAGCAAAAACAAATTTTTATATCATCGACATGACGATTCAATTTGCATTTTAACTTAATCTGCATTAAATCAAAATCTACCAATTCTTCATATGATAATTTTAACTGATTACAACAATGATATGAAAAATGAAATTGGAAATAAATCATCAAACAAAAGAAAAAAAACGAAAAACAGACCGGAAAAAAAAAACATCTCTCGGCAAAAAAAAAAATTTCAGCCGAAATTCCTTTTTTTTTTCTTCGAAATTCCATATATGGTTTACATACAATTTTATGAAAATCATCAAAATTAAAATTCGTGGCCTTGCCTCTGATACCACTTGTGAGATTTATCTGTATGCATCCCTTTATATTCAAGGATTATAACGAATTTTATGAAGATGATCACTAGTCATAAAATAAAATTACATAAACAAAAGTAAAGGATAAAGAGATAACCTTCGGTCCTAGCAAATACGGCCTATGAACAATATCGCAATGATATTCTCCTATCAGTTGCACCCAAGATGATATGAGATATGCCCTTTGATTATGCTAGAATCGATCCAAATTTTCTGTAAAAATTTAGGTTATTTTGTGTTTTTTTTATGAGAGGAGAGATTAGGTTAAAAGAGAATTAGGTTAGAGAAAATGATCTCCCTTCCCCTCTTATTGAAACCGAAAAATGGGAGTGAATAAGGGAGATATTATTTTCCCTAAATTCGGCCCATATCACCGAAATAAGGAGTATGATTTCCTTATTTTCGGTTATTCCAAAAATGTATAAAATGTGTTAAATTGTCATCTAGTGAGGATCGAATCCATGACCTATTGGTTTGCGTACCCTCACTATTACCACTATGACACATTCATCTTGTTAATATTAAATATAACCGATTACATTTAATTACGAATTAACAGATTAATTCGTCCAAGCTAACATTACATACATTTAATTAAATATAACTTATTATATTCAATTTACGAATTGACAGTTAATTCGTCTCAACTAATTTTATTTAATCTTCATTAAATAATTGTCTCATCAACACATTGACTAACTATTTAGTCATATAAGGCATCAATGTGATTATATTTCTATAACCACATCTCTCAAACACATCCTATAGGTGTGACCTTTAGGGACCAGTTGATCACCGCCATCTGTATGATAATAACGTCAAACTTTCTAGCAAGCCAACCGTTATTAGGTAATCGTTAATCAACTGATTAAAATACGAAGTATACCCTTGTGAACCTGTAAGAGATTTACAAATGTTATCACACTAATTTGTGGAGGACAGAAGCTCCAACACTCCCTCGCCTGCAGTCCCCTCCCTCACACTCCTTTTGCTCCGACCCAACGTTAACAACCCCAGCCGACGCCGACAGCACACCGAAACTTTTAATCTCCCTACCCTTCACCACCTGAACTCCGTTCAACACCCCTGTCCCAGCCACAACCCCCAGACGATAACCCCAACGCCGACCACCCTATAACCACCACACATACGCAGAGCTACCGTCAACCACCGTGCCTTCCACCACCCATAAATCGTAATTACAAATGATTGCTAAATATATTAATTTCAATAAAAATTAACCCTAATAATTTCAATCAAAAATATTAATAATCATTAATAAACAAAATTACTTCACTAATTAGAGAATTATAATCAATTGTTTTAAGTTTTTAGAGTAATTTGATTGAATATTAGGTAAAGATGAAAGATAGGAGTTAATTTGATTGTGTTTAGGAAAATGGTATGGGGTGGAAACTTTATGAAAAAATGTATGTGAAAGAGTAAAGTTCGTATGTGAAAAAGTAATTCCGTAGTAAATAGAGGATTCTAGGAAAATCGAAATGATGCAAAGCCAATTGGGTTGGATTCCTAAGATACTTAGCTACAACTTTTGTGAAATAAACATTTTCCAAATAATGACCTTAACAGGGGTTTATAAACTGATCTTTCAAGTCTGACAGAAATCATCGAACAAAATATATCGGTTTATAAAACGGGTTTAACAAATCAATTTTGGGTAAAGTAAAATTCTAACATCATATAGACTATTCAAAGTTTATTTATAAAAAGGACCCACAATAGTTTCAAAGGATAAAATAGGTTTTCGAAATAATCTTTGAGCTACTGTCTGTTTCGCGAGTATTTCAGCGCACTGTTCATAAACATTTTATTGTGAACAACTGACACGTGCAAAAATTACGAAATTTTATAGGTAGAATATAGACTTGAAATAAACATGAGTCTCTTTTCAATATTTCAAAGAAAAACATTTTAAGACGGAGAAATAAATTGTACAAGACGACAGACAGATTTGACAAAGTGCTGAAACTTTATTAAAGACATTAATAAGAACAATATATAAAATTTTTGACACATACTATAACCATAGTCTCGACCAATACTAACTTTTGCAAATCCAATTATTCATTAATCTTAGAACATCGTAAATCATATTTTTCGAAATACACAAATTCAATTAAAATCATATTAAAACAAGTATAAAACATGCAACTACTCAATTCACTTAATGAAATATCGAGTCAGCCATCACGCGTTACTTTGTTTTAGATCCGAATCAATAAGGTATTCACCCTCGTATGGATCTCCTTTGTAACCTACAAAAACATTATGAATATATGGTGAAAATCATATAAAACGTTAATTAAAAGGAGGGGTTAAAGAGTAATCGTCTTACCCTTGAACTAAGGATGAAAATTGACTGAATTAGGATTAGAAAGTTGAAGAACAAAGCAGGGCATGGAGTCTCGAATTAAACGTCCAACAATGGGAGAAAAAGAGATGATGTCTTTCTTATTTTTTTTCAAAGGGAAGAATAATGAAACGTGGGATGTGTAAAGTATGAGAATGAAATCAGATGGGCAATATTAGTCAAGATTCACGGCTCACAAGAAGGGAAATGAGCAATGATTTCCTCAACAAAATTGATCTTGTATAGTAAAAGAGGTAAAAAAAATGCATTAGATTAATAATAGCCTAAAAAGAAAT
Organism: Silene latifolia; assembly: GCF_048544455.1. NCBI lineage: Eukaryota > Viridiplantae > Streptophyta > Magnoliopsida > Caryophyllales > Caryophyllaceae > Silene > Silene latifolia. The sequence continues at coordinate 23,573,456 of NC_133537.1, read as the reverse complement.
TGTATACCAAATAAAATAAGATGTGACAACTGCATAGAATATCACGACAATAGATTGGGTGCCAAGCCTTGGCATTTCGCAAATGTGATAAAAATTGACCATTTGAATAATAGTCGGTCCGTTACAGAAATCAGACTGAAATTCGACTAAGAACGGATTTAATTAAATCAAAACCGTAAATCAAAGAATAAAAATTTAAATCTCATTATAAAATAAAATATACCAGATTAGAATTAATAAAAATAAAAAGGGTTCAATAGAAATAAATTCCGAAGTCCAACAAATTAACTGGGAATAGAATTAGATTACGGATTAAATGAACAAATAAGACCAAGCTGAAATAATTAGAAAGAAAGATAAATTTCGAGAATACAAGAATGTTCGAGATATAAAAGAATTCAAGAACTCAAAGAGCTAAAAATATATTACTCGGGAATGAAATTCAAGTCATACAAGTTAAACCGTAACCGGGAATAAAATACAGTTACGAAAATAGATTAGAAAATTGGCGAGTGTTACAAGCTCCCCCACTAAAAGAAAGTTTCGTCCTCGAAACTGGAAATAGAAAAACAAGACTTAAAGATCAAAGACTTTTTAAAACATTTAGTTGAGAAAATAAAATCCGAAGATAAATCATGGTTGGGAAATGAACACAATTTAAACCAATTTTCAAAATCAAACTATTAGAAATCACTTGTCTCAACTCATGGAACGGAAGAATACCCGCCGCGAACAAGAATTCTATCGTCCAAGATAAAAGTGAGTCAACATTTGATAAACCAAATCTCAAAACCAAACATTAGCAAGTACCAAACAAGTCATTAGACGTCTTTAATGACAAGTTCTAGCATCCAACCAACGTTGAAATTTACGTAAAATTTACTCTAAGCCCTTGGACAAATTGAATTTGTTAAATACAACATAACTTTTGAAAGTTTGTAAAGCATCCAAACAAAATTATTCGAAACAATTCCAAAATATTTTCAAAGGATTTTTAAAAACATTTCAAGACAAGACAAAAATTTAGATACTAACCAAGAGTAAAACGAAAAGGGAAGTTTAACACTTTGAAGTCATAAATTTCCAAGATAATCAAAATTTTATAGGAGTTAAACCTTGTATAAAAGGAAATATTCGAGGAAAAAAGGTTAAAGGTAAAAGTTTTCAAATTTAAGCCAAGGTTAAGGTAGTAACAGCTGGAACATATGCTCGGGTGAAGAAGTGGGAAAGAGAGATTCAAGGGCTATACAAAGCTCTATCAAGGATTAGAGAAGAGGTTAAAGATCTCAAGATTCTTGGTACGACTCCTCTATGGAACCCAAGCTTTTTCTATTTCCATCAAAAACAACACCAAGGTTATTAACATCAGGCAACTAACTTGTCAAGCTCAGAGTTGCCAAACTTCCTAACCTGCATCCTCCAAGATTATCGATTAACACAACTTTTATCTCAAATCCTTACATAGCTGATCATCCGCTCAAAACATCATGGTAAAAAAAATCCATCAAGTACTTCAACATCTAAATGACTAACTAAATTCCTCAAGTTATTAAATCCATAAGACTTCTCAAGATACGAAACATTAAACCGATATCATCGTCTAACAAAGATAAAAGTCTCTTAGGAGTCCATCAGGTTTCTAATTATAACACTGCAACAACTAGTGGTTACTAGTTCAAAAGTCCACAATCACATTAATCTAATGGTTCTCAACTAAAAACTTCCTTTAAAGTAGTTCGCACCCGAAAAGTCCTCAAAACATTACTTTTACTAAGGTCCAGACATCAAAGTATGAAAGGTACATAATCCTCAACTTCAAAGTCTCACATTCCTCAAATGAACACAATCAATCCACAATGCTATTGTGTAAGGACACTCCTTGTTCTCAAGGTTAACACTAATCAACTCAAGTAAAGACGATATGTCACACAACCAAAATTTCAAAGGTTACAACCTTACATTAGAACTCAACGATCTAAATCCATAAGAATCGAAACTGAGATTAATATAGGTCAACCAATAATGATACATGGTTGCTATAAAAACCTTAATCACATCTAGACCAAAATATGCAAGCTGCTTATACTTCAAAGCCAACATCTAAGCTAAAATCCTAACTCCATAATCCACTAGCCACCATTCAAGTTAATCCTTAAGGAATGATAGCTCTTACAAGATAAACATTAGAGACAAAACTTACTATCCACAAACCATAAGTAACAAGGCTCCACTAAACCTGAAACGCACTTAACTTCCATCACAGATCACCAAGAAAGGGTTAGTCTAACCAATGAATCTCATGAGAATAATTAAATAGCAAAAGAGGAAGAATCGTGAACAAAGATTCATTCACCATAATAGGAGATGAAGATTAGTTAGAGTGAAGGAAGAGGAACCTTTATTGCAGACTAGCAAGATCTGAGATAAAAGAAGGAATCTTCAGGCTTCCAGAGTTGCAAGAGTGCTCACTGGTTCACTCCATCTTCTTGCAAAGAAATAAACACACGAGTCTTGGGTCGCCCCATCTAAAGGATCCACAGTGTAATCATCTCTTGGTCTACTGCACTATCGTGAAACTTGAGTCTACTCTTGGTCATATAGTCTGCAGCTTGAGCAAAACTAAATCTTGGCTCGAAACCACCATTGTATGTTCCTTACAGCACCAATTTCTCGTTCTTTTATCTTCTTTGTCGGGGAAACATGACATAAATTCAACACTATTCATTGAGTTCCACAATCACATAAGCTAGCAAACAAGTCCTTATTTGTTTCTACCCATCTCTCACAAATATATTTATAACTCGTCAAGTCATTTTTGTCTTTTTGCCTAAAGATCAAGGCGTGAGCGTCAGGAGCAGTATGCTCTGATACCAACTGTAATCCCCTACAAAATCTATTGTAAAATAGTGGCGGAAACGACACTGTCTAATAGGATTAAATACACAATGAAAATGCTATGTGAAATAAAAATAATCCTTGGGAAACATTCCCAAGGTGGTAAGTCTCAAACAGCAGTAACTAAAAGTAATAGCTACAACTCGACACTTGTACAAAACACGGTCTTATTAAAAACCAAAACCATTAAAAGGGGTTCTAAACATAGCATAAAAAAACGAAGAGTAGGTCCCAAATGACCACTCACTAGCTCTCATTCAGATCCCAGCAAACCAATACGGTAATACCTGTCATGTTATAAACATAACAGCCACAATCAGTGGGGAGTAACTCAGGCATTCTCCAAGCCACATTTCATCAAGTTAAAGGCAAGCTAATGCTAAAAACACAATTACTTGAAATATGAAACCTCAGTATATCATAATATGTTAAAAACATAAGTAAGCGTTTGAACAATTGAAAATCCAAATCAAAGTTCAGAAACATTAAAGTATAAGATACAATATCAAATACTCCTTATGGAAAACCATCTTAGTATCTTAGTATATAGTTTCACTCGGACAATGCTAAAGTACCGCGGTGTAGATACCTCGTTTTTGCACCTCCCGCCAAACACCCAGTGATGATTAGGCCGCATGTTTAGCATATGTCGCGATTTTATGACGTTTCATAAATCGGTTAATAAAAGGTAACTCATACACTTGTGTCTACCCCTTGGTTGTCATCTAGGTGTCATTACGGTCGTTTTGGCAGTAATTAGAGTTCATTTGGAGTACGGGTCAAAAACTGTCTTCATTTCCTAAAACCGTCAAATCCCGAGTCAAAAAGCAATGTGCTTGTCTACCTAAGGTTAGGATGTCATAAAATGTATGATTATATCTCATTTTGAGTCCCATATCACTTCTTTGGGCTAAACTTAAAGTTTACATTACAAAATGTGCATTTCATTTAGCTAAAATGACAACCCGACATTTAGGCCCGTTTTACGAGGCGATAACGACTTTTTTGGGTCTGGCTTATTTCCCAGAAAGTTCTAGATCTTTCTCTTAACTTTCCAACACCACCAAAATCACCTTATTCCGAGTCTGGTAGAGAAAGTTATGCCTAAAATACGACAGGCTGTAAAACACGTTTTCTACGCGCAGAAGGAACCTACCCGAGTAAGGACGCATCAACTGCTGCGGCTCTTCTAAGGGACGCAGCACCTGCTGCGCTTTTTCTCAGGGCTTTGTTTTTGTCCTTCCGTGTTTCAACTAATTCGGTTGTTTCTGGATCTTTATTTCCTATTCCTTTCCAAATTCTACCCTTACCATAATTCTTCTGTGTGATTAGTATAAATAGAGACCTTCGGTCTCCATATTTTTCACGCTAGTGTCCGCCCTTCTCTTCTCTCTTTGCATTCTAAGTCCTTGCTCTAAGCTTTCGACGCCTACGTGCTTGATCAATCGACCACGTAAGCTCAAATCATTCTGAGTACCAGTCACGTTTGCATGACCGACCAATTTCACCACTACACAATTAATCAATAATTCAATCTTTTAATTCCTTTTTCAAGGGCACTTTCATATTTGCATAGATCGAGTCGAGTTACCACTAAAAAATGATTTTAGATAAATCGCGCGACGCTAACATGTAAGTTCGAGGGTGTAAATCCCATCTTTTTTATTGTATTTTGTTTTTGTACTCATTATTGTAAGATTTACGTCAAAAGTATGTTTAAAACCAATTTCTAAAACCCTTTCATCAAACCGTTTTTACGGATCAGCAGCAAACAAATGTCGAGAAGAAACGCAGCAACAACTGCGCCTCTTCGAAGAGTCGCAGCATCTGCTGCGCCTCTTCCAGAGGCTGTCGCTGTTTCTGCTCTTCTTCTTTTTCCTCGGTTTTTCTGTTGTTTTCGTTCCTTTTCTTTCACTTTCTTATTTTCTTTTCTTTCTTCATACATAATAATTTTTTAATACATTCTTAATAATTATCATGTTTTATTCCGAATTAAATCCCTTATAATCCATATTTGCGGGTTTTCGTCATTAAATCAAACCCGGATTTTAGACACTCGATTCGTTCATATCAAGTTTTTGGAATTCGTCCTTTGTACATATTTTTATCATTTATTTCCAGTTTATCAAGTTATTTCAAGTTCGTTTCCGTCTTCGTATGTAAACCTAATTAGTTCTAACTCGTTTATAATTCGTTTCTAAACCGTTTTGATCCGTTTTAATTTGTGTTTATCGCTTTCACGACGGTTTCGTATGTAATTAACATATTAAATCACCTTCACCCGAGTCAAATATCGATAATCAACCATTAAAACCACCAACAAACCCGCAGTTCTGACTTCACAGCCATAGCTCACCTCAGGAACAGACGCAGTGAAAGTTGCGCCTCTTCCAAGGGACGCAGCAATGCTGCGCCTGTTCTGGGATGAATTCTGTCTCTGAAATTCCGTTCTTGCTTTGACTTAATCCTTTAATTACGTAATTAATTGACTATTAGCCGTAATATCACCCCTAATCTGTCCATATTTTCCAACCTTATTTATTTTATTTTATTTTCTTCAAATCGTCCGTCTTAAGTATATTTTTGACGTTAATCATTTAACCCATTGTAATTTATTGTAATTTCAATCATCGCTATTTATTTATGTATTTATTGTGTTTATTCATTTTTCACATGTAATTAACTCTAAACCCTAATTCGACATTAATAAGTGCTAATTACTTATTCACCGACTTAGTTTAATTCACATGTTAGGATTAAAGCGATGGATGTTGCATTGCATGCATATAATCGACAACATATTGTGGACATGGCCCACCTACGCGCCAAGCCGATCTGTTGGACGCATAGCGGTCTTTTTGAAAGCCACGCTCGGTGGCGTAAGAATGCTTTCGACCGGATCATTTTAGATCGGTCGATTTCGTCTCTGCATGGGTCTCGAAACGATGCAAGAGATGTTCAGAGTCACCACCAAGCATTTGTGGGATGCTTGGAACTCGTTCGAATCCACTTTGTACCTCGGTCAAACAAAGCACAAAGTAGGGTTTGACATAGGTACAAAAGATAAGGAATCATCCCTCTTTAGCATCCTATCTCTAGAATGACTCTCGTACGCCTTGGATAAGGTCGTCCACTATCCAAAGTTTCTGAGTAAGAGGTGAAGGTACGTATTGGGAAGTCCTTTAATCAGACACCCAATCCCGCCCGCGGTAGCGGCCTATACTGATCGATCTTGGTTGGTTAAATGCAAAAGTTGATAAAACGGGTAAATGCATGAATGCGCATCCACTAGTTTGAACCTAACATGTGAGCTTTCTATGTCGGTTTGTTTAATCCAAGTATCAAGTATAAGATGTCGAGTTGGATTTAACGTTGATTTGCATGTAAGAAGGAAATTAAACATCCATTTACCGAATTAGGTTTATGGTGCATAACATGATCCATTTGTCTTAGTAAGGCGTTTTGCAAATATAATGTTGAATGAGCAGATTCGTCATCTGATCCGTCCTGTATTCGGGTTAACCGAAGTCGGGATCGTCCTGGATAAATGCTGGGAGGGGAACAGACCCTGCATCAGGCAGCCATAAGAGGCGCGAGCCCATTGGCGATGCTAATGGGTCTGCCCTGGTCTGCATCAGGCCACCATAAGAGGCACGAGCCTGTTGGCGATGCAAAGGGGATTCCCTTGGTTTGAAAATAGAAAAGTAAGTGGCCTGTTTAGGCGCGGGTCAACAGACGATTGAAAACGTCTTCTAACCATTGAAAAAGGTTTGTAAAATGTATTGAAAAATGGGTGTTTGAATCCGGCTTGATTTGAAAAGGCCGTTTAGGCCGCTTTTGTATTGATTTGAAGAACGAGACTTGAATAATCGTCATTGTTTTGACAATATTCGATGTCGGGTTCGATTTTGCAAGCTTGACATGATAATTTTGAAAATGATTATGAACTAATTGTTTTAAGTTCATTTGTATATAATTAGTCAACATTCATCATCGTACTCGGGTTGAAATCCGACATGGTATGTAGAACCAAGGATGACTTTGTGTTGGTGACTAATACATTTGCTTTAAAAATGTAAAGAAATGAGAAAGGCTTTAAAATACCCTTCAAAATGTAAAGAAATGAAATAAAAGGCTTTAAAATACCTTTTAAAATGTAATTAACCAAATATTATCACCGAACACGGATTTAACCGTCATGGTACTAGGAACCAAGGATGATTAATGCTTTGTGGTTAAAAACTTGTCATAAGAAAAATGGTTTGAAAATACTTGAAATGGTAAAAACCGATTACAAATATGAAATAAAAATAGAGGAGATGAAGAGACCAAACACGGTTTGGATTTAGGTTGGGCAGCTGCTTTAGGCGCGAGCCTGTATGCTACGTAAGTAGCTTCTGCCTCAACCAAAAATCCGGTTTTGGCTCATTCTTCCCATGTTTTGGACCATGTTATGCATGATTTAGCATGTTATAGTCATGAAACAAATGAAAACATGATAAGAGAAGATTTTTACACCCTCATACTTACATGCTAGGCTTGTGGCGAGAAACCGACGTAAGTGTATCAACTTGTTTGGCCGGAAAACTCGGTTTAAAACCGTTTTAGTAAGTAAAAATAGTGTTTTGTTAAGTTTAGTGACGGTGTAGTGGTCGAGATGGTCGGTCAAGTGATTTAATGCACGATGACGGTACCAAACAATGTGTAAGGCTTGTGTTTATGATCGGTAGGTCGTAAACACGTGTCGGATTGTGAATTGAGAAGTCGAGTCTAGAATTTTAAGGGAGAAAAGAGAGGGCGGACACTCACGTAATTCTCAAATGGTGGCATTTGAGGGGTATTTATAGGAAAATGGGTGGTTGTGTGAGTTTTGAGCGATGTGGCCGCATGGGCTGCTCAAAGAGGAGCGAGCCATGTCGCACGTCTTCGAGGTGTCTTGTCACTATCACACGAGGAAATCATCATTTGTTCTATCCTAGGATTTGGAAGAACATGATTTGTACTTGACTATGTAAGATTCCGGGAAACCTTAACATAGAAGCATTTGAATGGTTTGTTTTTTGTGTTTGACTCGGTTTGACTCGTTGTTGGAGTCGGGATTTGAATTTTGAGTCGGTTTTTGGTCCGGTGTCGGTTTTGACTCTAATTCGTGTAATTGCGACCCCGTCGTCATGTATTAAACACTCCAGGTACTTTTGAAAAGTTTTAGAATGTTTTATTTTCAAAATCGTTTTAAGATTTCCGACATATAGTTGTACACCAACTGTCGATCAAACGCCGCGATTCCTAAGCATGTTGTAGTCCGATAATCATCGGGTGTTTGTTGGAGACTCGACAGATACTGGGTATCTACAGAGCCTCCACTTTGACTGAGGCTTGGACAGGGCGAAAGTCAAAGTAGAGCCCCCAGGTCAATCGAAGATTACAAACTGGAGACCGAAGCGACATCGAGGCGGCTCGAAAGGATTCGGGCCAAGGACCTGCCGTCGGGAAGGGCGACGCCAAGCCGACTTGAGGGTACGAGCGAAGGACCTGTCGTCGGGGACAGTTTAGATTCTGTCGACTGTTCGTGCGGGTCGTTTAAAGTCCGTTAGACCACGTACAAAGGCTCGCCAGCCATAAGAAGGAGTCATACCTGTGGCATCTTCGGGATATGTCCTTACACGTTCTTGTTTGCGGACAAAGGCGCGCCAGTTGTGATAAGGAGTCGTACCCGAGGCATCTTCGGGATATGTCCTTGAGTTGTATCTTGTTTACAGACAAAGGCTCGCCAGCTGTGTTGCGGATATGACGGGGCTCGCCAACCGCGATGCGTATATGAGAGCGGCTCGCCAGCCGCGGTGCGTATATGAGAGGGTCTCGCCAGCCGCGGTGCGTATATGAGAGGGGCTTGCCAGCCGCGGTGCATTGTAAGGCTCGCCAACCACCTGCGTTTGTAAGGCTCGTCAGCCATATGCGTTTGTAAGACCCGCCAGCCACTGTGCGTATATGAAGGGGCTCGCCACTCGCGATGCGTATATGAAAGGGGCTCGCCAGCCACAGTGCGTTGTAAGGCTCGCCAGCCACGGTGCGTATATAAAGGGGATCGCCAGCCGCGGTGCGTATATGAAGGGGTTCGCAAACCGTGGTGCGTATATTAAGGCTCGCTAGCCATGGTGCGTATATGAAAGGGGCTCGCCAGCCGCAGTGCGTTGTAAGGCTTGCCAGCCACATGCGTTTCTAAGGCTCGCCAGCCATATGCGTTTGTAAGGCCCGCCAGCCATATGCGTTGTAAGGCTCGCCAACCATATGCGTTGTAAGGCTCGCCAGCCATATGCGTTTGTAAGGATGGCCAACCATATGCGTTTGTATGGACTGCCAGCCATGTGCGTTTGTAAGGCTCGCCAACCATATGCGTTGTAAGGCCCGCCAGCCATATGTGTTTGTAAGGCTCGCCAGCCATATGCGTTTATAAGGCCCGCCAGCCATATCGAAGGTCGATTGATCGACCGTAGGAAATAGCCATAATGGGCTTGTTTTAAGAGGTTTGTTTGAATTGGCGGGCTTCGTGAGGAAGCCTCTGATATCCTGTTGGGGAATCTCGGTGTTTGTTTGTGGTACCGGGAAGGGATAGGTTCGTGAGCCTAGCCCCCAGGGTTGGCAGCGATTTTTGAATCTCGACGAGAGATGTCGGTTTTTATTACCGTTGGTTTTGTAGGAAAGGGACAGATATGTGCTCTGTCTTTCGATGTTTGTTTGGGGAGGGCGATTTTAGTCTCGTCTTCCCACGATTTGAGATTGATGAATGTTTGTTGAAAATTTGTGAGAATAGCGGGTCTGAATTCCGCTACGCTGTTTTGTCTTTGACGGGCGAGGGCTTTGAATACCGATGTGGAAATTTGAAGAAAATAGTGAATTTCGAATTTCACTATTAATGCTTTCGAAAGACGGTTTTAATTGCCGTCGTTGAAACTTGAAGAAATAGTGAATTTTGAATTTCACTATTATTTTTTGAGAGACGGTTTTAATTGCCGTCGTTGAAATTTTGAAGAAATAGTGAATTTTGAATTTCACTATTATTTTTTAAGAGACGGTTTTAATTGTCGTCGTTGAAATTTGAAGAAATAACGAATTTTGAATTTCACAATTATTTTTGAGAGACGGTTTTAATTGTCGTCGTTGAAATTTTGAAGAAATAGTGAATTTTGAATTTCACTATTAATGTTTTTTGAAGGACGGTTTTAATTGCCGTCGTTGAATTTTGAAGGAATAGTGAATTTTGAATTTCACTATTATTTTTTGAAAGACGTTTTTAATTGCCGTCGTTGAAATTTGATAGTTTGTGTGGGAAATTGGGCCAAAGCCCAAATTTCGCTGAAAAGGCAAAGGGAGGTTCCCTGTTTTTGTAGAAAAGACGCGAGATCAGGCTGCTAGTCATTTTCACTTCATCTTCTTCAAATTTTCGACAAACAAACCAAAAAACGCCATTGTTGGGCTTCTTTGCTTGCTTGAGTTCGTGCCATTGTCAACATGTCATCTCAAGGTACGTAAATCCTCTTGAATCCATTTGAATTTGTTGGTCTTTTTGTTGATTGAATTAGGGCGAACCCTAAACCCTCCAAAATTGATTGGGGCGTTTTTGATTGAGCCAATTTCGAGTGAAATTGATGATTGCATTAGGTTAGAAACCTGTATAGGAGTATAGGGGTGCTTTTAGTTTGCATTTTGGTCCCCGTTCCCGCTCCGTATGTTCGAAAAACGTGAATGAGACGGTAAGACCGTCTTATTTCACAATGTCAAGTTTGTTTGCTTGAGTTGTGTGCCCCACTAGGTTGTATTGTAGTCAGGGGAGACCGTTTTTGTCATATTGAACCTTCGTTGGGGTATTGTGGGCAAAATTGCAATTTTTGCCTTTTGCGACGGTCTTATGTCTGTCAAAATAAGCGTCTGTTTGAGCTCAAATTGAGTCAGTTTGTTTTGAAATAGACCTTATTGGTAGTTTAGGTCGCTTTGAGATGTGATAAAAATCACGTTGTTTTGTTGTTGTCGTACTTTGAAATTTTGACCTGTTTATGTTTGAATTGGGGCAAAGCTGCCTTTTTTGAGCCGTGGGAAAATTCCTCATTGTGTCGGGAATATGTTTTTGGTTGTTGGCGAACCTTATGTGGGTCTCGAGGTGCCCTTTTTTTGTTGTTGTTTTGACTCGTCTTTTGCTTGAAAAGAAGGGCGAGTCATTTTTTTGTGTGGTTTTTGTGGATTGTTTTGTTTGGTTGGGTTTGGGCGGGATTGCCCTTGTTTTGATTTGCAGGGTTTTTTTTTGGATTTGTTCACTTTATGCCGTCGTAATGCCAAAATTTTGGCTGGCGTTCTTTGGTTGTTCTTTTGATTGCAGGGGAGTGTTCGGGGCTTACCGGGTCCATTGCTGAGACTTTGGAGGACGAGGATGATCCTGGAGGAGGAGAGAGGACTGTTTTTTGTTACAGGCTTGGTTGTGTTTCTCCCTGGCGGCCTTTGCCCGACCTTTGACTGTACACCGGTCATTGGCTGTTGTCTGCAGAGGTTGGATGTCTGATGAGTGGGGTTCAAGACGGGTTCGTTGTTCCACGTTGTTGTCTTCGATCGTTGTCGAGTTCTGATGATTGGGGTTCAACATCGGGGTAGCGTCCGGTGTCATGGTTCCCTTTCATCCTTGAATTCTGATGATTGGAGGTTAACATCGGGATAACGTGCTGAGTTACGATCCTCGGTTGTCATGTCATCCAAAATTTGCAAGACATTATTCTCCTTTTTATCGCGGAGCAGGAATGTGGTATTACCGTCATGGTAACCACCTCTGCTTCTGCCGTTGCTCATTCCCTTTCTTGATTGGAATGACGGGGAGTGCTTAGTTTGGTAGGTGGCAGGTAGCCTCCAGTTTGTTGTCTTAGGCCAGTATCTGTATGATAAATGTCTATACCGGATCCTGTTTGTATGGTCAGTCGTTTGTATCAAACGTGTGTCGATGTATCTTGCGTGAGGCGGTTTGTGTTCATGTGTTTTTGGATTGTGGTTTATTTGTGATTGTTTGGCTTTTTTGTGTTGTGTTTCGGAGAAGCGCTATCGACTGTTAATTCCCCTTAGCTTCGTACTAGTTTCTGCATCGTTAGTGTAGAAAACAGGCAACAAGTAGCACGTACGCATGAACGAAAACAAGTAAAAAAAGCATTTGATTGAAAATAAAATTAACCACGATGACTCGAAGTTAAAATTGAAATTTGATTTAACATTTTGAAAATTCCGCGACAAGTCGTCACGTTTGGATTTCTCAAAAAGGATTGATTTGAAAATTGAGCAATTAACTCGTATTTTGAATTAAATCGCGTCGAAATTGTTGAGATTGATTTGTAACTCGAAAAATTCAAACTCAAACCGCCATGGGTGAATTTAAAAAAATTAAGGAATTTTGTGAGTGTATTTGATTTGATTTTTTTTTGTGAGATCAAGACTCGGATATGTGAGAGCTTGAAATTTTGAAGAAAACTGACGTTGTGTTTATCAATTTTCGATTTTTGTGGGAAGTGCGAAAAAGGGAAATTTTTTCAGAATTTCGACTGATATGGAAACGATCCGTCGCGGATCGGGCGACTAGCCCTTCCCCCTTAAAAGAAGAAGAAAATCCCTATGTTTAAAGTTGCGTCATGGAAACCGTGTATGATTTCGTAAAACGCGAAAACAAGGAAATGTGAGTGTGAGAAAACACAAAACATCCTAGATAAGCCCGAAGAGGCGCGTGCCATGCGGCGGGAGGTTTGAGGTGTCAGGAAGAAACACAACTTGAAAGGGACAATTCATGGTGGGAATCCTGAGGAACAACCCAAAGAGGCGCGAGTACACCGGCGATAGAAGCCAGCTTCCCCTTTTTTCGGAAAAAAGGCTTGTTTTGTATAAATAGGGACGTTTGTGCTTCATTGTTTCATCATCCGAAACACGAAAAACATCTCTACAGAAATGTAATACTACGGTTTTATGAGTCTATGGGTACACTATCGAGTGGGGCTTACTCTGTCGAGTAAGTAGTTTTTGACGCAAAACAGTAGTTTGCCTGTAGGGTACTCAATCGAGTAAGTTGGGTACTCGATCGAGTAGGGGGCACTCGATCGAGTAAGTGCCTTACTCGATCGAGTAAGTGAGTTTACGGGCTGAGTTTTGACGGGTTTTGTTAGTGATGCGAGATTAATATATAATGAGTTCCGTAACTTTTCTTAAATCTTTTTATCATTCTAAAAACCTAAATTGAGAGAAGGAAGTTACGTAAGTTTATTCATCGCATAATTAGCAAATCCCCAAGGCTAGGAGAGTCAGATCATCCTGTTCTTTACGCCGTTGTGATCATCGTGTCAAGAGTAAGTTCCTTGTATAATTTTTATAGCATTTGGTTGAGTTTCTTTAAAACCTTAATTGGGTGATTTTGAGGATTGTGGGTGATTTGTATGTGTGTGGTAGTAATTGAATGTATATATGTTATAGGAGGAGGATTCGTAGAGGAGAATTCTGATTAGCTGCTAGATCGTCTATGGTGGTTGCTTCTCCAGGTAGGGTTTCCCTACTCAGTATTAATCACATAATGTGTGGTGATTGTGCTGTAGTTAGTGATTGTTGATTGATTCAGATGGTTGTGATTTCGTATTATTGATTGATTCAGACGGTTGTTGGTTTGTGTTGTGATTACTGTTTGTCTGTCACTTGTGGGAGTGGCTTCACAACTTGATTCGCCTTCTGTGGAACCCGCCACAGAAGGGATGTGCACATTAATGAACTTGAGTTTATCGCTCGATGGAGATGAGCGGGGATTTGGTGGGTACGGCTGCGGTCCCCGACTGGCGGCGTGGAGTACTTGTTGCGATGGGTACTCTGGCAGGGCTACACACTTTAGTGTGTAGTCAGTTGTGTGGAGATTTGAGATGGAGACCGGTTTTGTTGAAATGTTTGTCTTGTTTGTGATATTGTTCCTTTATGGTATTTGTTTTTGTGTAATTAGTACGACCCGTTTAAATGTTTTAAAAAATCGTGGTGATCCATTCGGGGTGGTGAGCGATTATTGAGCGAGTTTGGTTGATGCGCATGAGATAGCCGGTTGAGTCATCACGAACTGTTTTAGAAGTCTTCCGCTGTGTCGAACGTTGTTCTTTAGCTAGTTGGTTTAACATTTGAGAACAGTTGTATTTTCTTTAAACAGTTTTGGAGTTTAGTTGTATCACTTAAACTTTGTAATCATTTAAGTACATTTCGTTATTGTTTATTTGATTATCATTGCCTCGGGTAACCGAGATGGTGGCGTTCTCATACCTTTAGTGGTCCTGGTGGAGTATGGGGGTGTCACAAAGTGGTATCAGAGCGACGATCTTGAAACCTGTAACCAATGAACCTAATGAACATAGGGAGTCAAAATAAAATGAACCCGGGTAGAAGTTGTAGGAGCTAATGCAAAGACTTGGGAGACGTCCTAAAGTCGCAAACTCGCCCTACAATTTTGAACCGGTCACCATGGGATATGAGTCGGGATCGTTATGTGTTTATTTTATGAATTGTGTACCTATATAGTGATGTGTGGCATGAATCAGTGTGATTTTGTATGTTGTTGGTTGAAAGCATGTTGAATGATAGTTGGTTTATAATGTTGGTTGGAGTCATTGGAAAAGTATGTGAGAATGATGAATAATGTGGTGGAAAAAGGAAGTAGTTCATATATGATAATATGTGATGAATATTGATGTTGCAGGATGAATGATTTATAATGTGTCTATACTAGTAACATGTGATTAGGGGATGTGATATGATTTTACATAATTTTGTTTGCGTACACTTAAGTAATAAGTTCATATACTTGTCTACTGTTGTGTCATATGCACTTGTTAGATGAAGAATGTGGTATGATGGATGAATTGGTGGAAAAGATGAATAATCGTTGCATGATAATATGATTTATGATTAAGTATGTTGTATGATGAAAGTGATATTATGATGTTGTTATGCTAGTAACATGTAAAAATGGGACTTGATGTCATGTATTTGTGATTTTGTTTACGTCAAGTTATAGAATAAAAACATGCGGGTAATATATGATGGGTAAGTTGAATGATATATGTGCATTGAGTTGTTTGTTGCTTGGCTTTTGAAGATAGTAAAATGTGGTTAGGGATACTGATTTTACGAGTATTGAGTTGTTTTGTCTACCTTGTTGTTGTTTAAGTTGTTTGAAAGAGAAAATCGAATAGTTATGTCGTCTGATTACAGTAAAGTTGTCTTTAAACTGTTATAACTTGAGATGCATAAATGATTTTAATGTGATTCTAATTGGAGGTGATAGCTTGTTCTGTTACGATTCTAACGATAGGTCACACGCCCAAAACGACCAAGAATCGAGTGAGTTATGACCGTTTTACGAAAATTGGACAGTGCCGAGAAATACGTAGGGTACTCGATCGAGTGGCCCTCACTCGATCGAGTGCACCTCTTATTACTCGATCGAGTAACCCTTACTCGATCGAGTAGCCCTAGTAATTTGTTTTACGTGCTTCTGACCTTCACCTACTCGATCGAGTAAGTCACTCACTCGATCGAGTGACCTGTACTCGATTTAGTGACCCCTGTTTTGGGTCATATGCTTATCTTTTTACTTGGTTGCCTATTATGTTTAATTCAAAGGTGTTCTTTTTATGCATTGCTTTACACGTGTGTCGGTCTTGATGCGTAAGTTACCCAATCTTATGATGTAAGGAGTGGCACCTGTGGTGAGTATGAGTTCGGTGGGGAGGACATGAGTTATATGCGGTTGTGATAGGTAGTGGAAAAAAAAAGGAAGATTGGCAAGACTTATTAAGGCATGGAGCATGTTTTGTGAGATGAGATGAGTGATATGGTTGTGTGTTGAGTAATGTAAAAGTAAGTGAATGTGGGCAAGGGTGATGTGAGTCTAAGGAACGTGAGAATGAAAAGATTGAAAGGAAGAATGTGGATAGTGGCAACTTGAGATGTGTAAAGAATTATGGAGGGAGATGGTTAGGAATCGTGTGGGTTAAGAATATATGTAGTGAAAGGTCGTTTTAGAGGGATGGAGAAGAGTGGTATATAGTGAACTTAATGGGGACATGTCGCGATGTGGATTTGCAGATAGTGAGTGAGTTTGGGAATTTGCATTATCAAGAGGTGAAACTAATGTGTGATTTCCTTGGGCAAGTAACGTTATGAAATGAGTTTTGAGATATAAAAAAAGAAAAAGAAAAAAGGAAGAGATTGGAGATCAGTGTGTGTAATAACATGAGATGGTCTGGACTGATTTATGTTAAGTGTGAGTAATAACAGGATAAGAAAAGATCGATGGTAAGAAAGATTGAGATGGTACTAATATGAAATAATGGAATTTGAGTATTGGAGCAACGAAAGGGTAACTGGATTACTAAAGAGTTAGGTAGAAGGAATAAGGAGTTGAACTATTAATTGGTATTGTTGAGTGTAAAGAGAAAAGAAGGATAAAAGTAAGCTAAGAAAAATGTTGACCAGAGCTATGTGATATAGAAGTAAGGAATCATCGAGATTTATGATACTATCATGAGGATGTTAGTTAAGGGTTATATAGGAGTTTCAGGACAACATGATTAGTCATGAGTTTCGGGGAATTAAGGAAAGTAAGAAGCCGGGTAAAGAATTTACACGATATGAGACCTTGGTGGTGAGTTGGGTGACGATGCAATTAAGGATGGAATTGGGAATAGTGGTGAGGTAATTTTATTGATGGATTTGATGTTCGTTATTTGGGATGTTAACCAAAGGTAGGAAAAAAACTGTGATGTTTAGAGATGAGTGTAAAAGGGTTGTTATACGAGTAGTGGGGGTATTGTGGTGTTGTCACTAGTGGTTAAGGGTGATAGTCAATTAGAAAGATAGCAATTCTAAAGAGGTTTATTTGGTAGAGGACGGATTGATATGTACGTTTGTGGGGAAGTATAAGACGTGGTCTTAGGAGGCGGTTGCTAGTGGTTGAGTATTAGCTGTATGGTTATATTTGGCAGGGGATGATGGTAATGCGAATGGAGGAATGTGTTATGGGCGAGAGGTAACCTTTATCAGGTGGTAACCTTTATCAGGTCTATGATGTATATAAATGTTTGTGTGAGGTTTTGACCTCACGAGAGATGGTATGTTGTGATAGTTATAAAGTTGTTATGTGAATGTTTTGTGATATATGTTGGATACGGTAAACTAATGGTATGATGTTCAAAAGTGATAGTTTGGGTGATCTGGCATGGCTAGTTATACTTGTATGTGTATTCCTGATATATGTTTATTCCATAAAAAGGTATGGATGATATTCATGAGATTCTTGTCTTTATTCCGTATAATATGTTGTGTTATGAGCCAGTAAAGCAGTTTTGAGTAAGTTTTCTTGTCCGGAAAGTTATACTGAGTCAGTGTTTATGGGAATTGTATGTGGTTGTGATGTCTATCGACGTGGTTGTTGTGCCTCGGGTGGTGATCCGAGCACGGTACTTCGTGTTGTGATGTGGGTATTTTCGCGCTGCGGTGCGGCTGTTGGTGCCGTCACTGGTTGTGGTGGAGTAGGCGGGATGATTACGATTCGAGTTTCGAAAGTACATACCAGATATACATAGATTGTTGTTTTGTTTGATGTTGCTTTCTGTGAGTTTCGGGTTGTACATATAGACGATTGTTTTGTTTATTGATGTTTGGTCGTGTTCCCTCGTGGGGTTTAGTTTTCAGTACTTGTCGTTAGGAGCACCTAGACCAAAACACAATTTATAACTTCACCAACAACTCTACAATTAGTAAAGAGGCAAGTAAAGGTCGAATCCCAAGGGACGGGAATTGAGATGAGATTTCTATTGCAACTAGTGGTGTCTTAAGGGTGTCACAATTGGGGTTTGAAGTAGAAGATCACTAAACTAAAAAGCAATGAAAGTAAACAAGCAAGATGAATTAAAAGGGATGTAAAAATTGATAAAAGGCAATAGGGTGTCATGGGGTCATAGGGGATTCATGGGAATTGATCATACAAACATATTCTCAAGTTATAAGCAAGAAATTATTGTTGTGATGGATCGAGTTGGTTTATATCTTACAATCCTAGGAAAGTTTGGGTCCCGGAGCCGAATCGATTAGATTGTACAACACCTACAAGTCAACTTAATCTTCCCTACTCAACAATATGCATGGTCTAATGAGACTCGAGTTGGTTTATGTCTTACAAGTCTCATTGAAAAGATAGGTGATGGGTAAAAAAATGCAAGGATTCATAGGCTCACATTTCATCAAACATAACATGTGCATAAGTTGAGATCACAACAAGCAAGCAAATAGACTATGAAAGCATATTAATTTAAGCATGACTCATTCCCCATGTTGGTTTCCCCTAATTACCCATTAACCCTAGCTAAGGAAACTACTCACTCATTATCATGTTGAACATGCTAGCAAGGTTGTCAATCATACCAACAAAGTGAAACATGATGAATAAATGAAAGTGATTAACAATAATTAAAAAGGGATTAAGAGAATTATACCTACTAATGATTCCAATAATAAAGCAAAGAATAAAAGAAGTACTTGATGCTTGATTGGAAGGTTGTCAATCTCCCAATAATAACCCAAATAATCTTCAATTACCCAAAATAAAGGATGAACAAGAGAGAGAGATTAAGGAAATAAAACTTGTATTAAAACTTGATTAAATGTTGATTACAAGATTAAAGAGAGATTTGATTGATATTAACTACACTAAAGATTGCTAGGAAGAACCTTCTCTTCTAATTAGACTAATGGGGTATTTATAGTGGGGATTAGGTGCATGAATTAGGGTTAACTAAGGGCTTAAATGACGATTAAGTCCCTTGTTGAGGAATCGCCGGTCTCTTAGGGAGACTCCGGTCTCTAGGGAGACTCCGGTCTCTAGAAAAAGATGTGCATCCTTCCTTGAAGCTTGTAGAAGACGAAATGGGACTGTCTGGGAATCCGGGCATCTTTAGCACGGGACGGGCGGATTTGGCAGCTTCTGGACGGGCGTCCAGAAAGAAAAGACGGGCGTTTTTGGGAGCTTTTGCCCAGGCGTCCAGCTGAGGAAGACGCTCGGATTGTGGGGTGAAGACGGGCGTCTTCTAGGCAATCCGCACGGATTGTCAGGCAGTCTCGTTCCTTCTTCTTCATAAAATCCTTGAGGATTTCCTCGGGGATGCAAGGATCTTTTCTCATCATTGCCCATCTACTATAGTATGTACAAAGGCCTTCTAATCTTGTCTCTCCTTGATGCTTGGTCAATGAATTCAATCAATTTAGCCTCATTTTGCCATGAAAATGCAAGGTTTGCACTCCTTTCCTACCAAGGACACAAAACCTCAAAGAATATGCAAAACAAAGAACTAAAGACAATAAATGACCCAAATATGCACTAAAAAGCATGGGAACAAGGCTAATTCGGGAACTAAATATGCTCTAATTATGGTCACATCAAATATCCCCAAACCGAACCTTTACTCGTCCCGAGTAAAGAGGTGACAAAGATTAGGACCATTATTTAAACTAACCTAATAACATAGCCGATATGAGACAATTAGCGGGTCTCACTCCGCCCCTTCAACTCACAACAAGACAACCATGAGGTAGGATGCCTTCTTGCAAGGCAAGGTGGGTCTTGCCAAAATGGCGACACATCCAAACATTAAGCACACAAAACAAGTAATGGATGCATCTACAAAAGAATAGCCACTTTCCTCATCTAAGTGGCGGAAATTATCTACAAGGGAAACAATTCAAGGGTACACATTCCTTCATAGATGCAATTTCTTCAAACTACTAAGCCTAGAAGGATACCAATAAATCACCTCCAAGTTGTGTCAAGCTAGGGTACCTTTGTCCTCAATCGTTAAATGCTTTTGTCAAGAGTAGACTCCTTATGGTGTTAGAAACACTGGAGGATCGCGGAATTCCCCCTCTTGCCTAGACAAGAAGAAGGGTCATCCCCTCTCTACCATGCACAAAAATGGATACAATGGATAAAGGGATCGATAGTATTTGAGCTTTATTTTGGGAGTTTGCTTTTGTTTTTGTTTTTGCCCTTAATTTCTTGTGGCATATAACATTTGAGAACACTTTCTTGCCATTTCTCTTTGATTTTTGGCATTTCAACACTTGACAACTTTCAACTTTTCTTTGCATTTCTTTTGAACATTTTCAAAGTCACCCCATATGTAGTGAGGGTGGCTTATATTTGAAGCCTTAGGAGTCTATTTTAGCTCCTCTTTTCATTTGATGCATTTTTTTTTGCAAACTTTCTTTCACTTTTCATTTCATTGAACTCAAATTGATTTCTTTTTGTGCCCATTCCCTTTGATGACAAAAATGTGGTAGAATATGGATGATGGATGGATGCATGGTTTCAAGGGTCACCTTGGAATAAACGGTAGCCAAGGAGTTATCACACCACAAGGTACTCTTGACTAGGCCTTAATCCATAGGTCAAAGGATACTAGCATGACACATCCTAGGGTGTTTTACAAGTATTCTAACAAGCAAAGTCTTAAGAAGAAAAAGTATCTACTAGGGCTTATATACACTTGTCAAGCTTCCCAAGTAGACGGTCTCGCAAAATTTTTCTAGCATGCAACTACATGCCATGATGCAACTAGCATATAAACATCCTAATGCAAATGATTCTACCAACTAATATGACATATAAACTAAATGCAAGTCCTAAGTTCACATTGTTATACCGCATCAATCAAAATAAAGCCACATAGTCATTAACATAAAGAGTAAAAAGGAGATTGGAAAGATCATACCATGCGGTCTTCAATATCCTCATGTCTCGGATGTGGCGTAGTCGATCAATGTGAACAAGGATAAAACAAACACAATATATACAACAATATATACATTACTATACTACAAAGGAAATGAACTTGTTTTTGGGTTTTTCAATTTTTCAATTTTTCAAATTTTTTTGATTTTTTTTTTGATTTTTGAATAAAAGCTAAGTTAGAATTCCCCATCCCCACGCTAATATGGGCATTGTCCTCAATGGCCAAAATGATGGGAAATTATGCAAACATGATGCATGATTTCTACACTAAATGCAAGGTATACTAATCTACACTACATGATGCATGGGTATTTGTTTATGACGGAGAGCGTAATTTAGATTACCTCCCGTTGCGTATGCATGTACTTCCCCAAACCGAGATAGACATTATTTCTAATGTCCTAAAGTTGGGGTAGTTCATGCACACAAGATGCAATGCATGAAACTAAATTGTCATTTTGGATTTTCAAAAGCGGGAACAATGAAATAAGAACACCTCAATGGGGCCGAGGTGTTAGTCCTCTTTGTTGCTAGGACTCTCCAACCATGATCAAGATAAAATAATGTACAAGTTAACAAAACATAAACTTCTTTCATGAAAATTGAAACTAAATAGAGGAGATGAGGAAAATTCACTTAAGCTTGAGATGGGTGCCTCACGCCCGCTCCATCTAGCTATGAAGAGATCCTCTAGAGATCGCTGTCATCTCCCTCTAGATCACTATCCCATATTTCCTTGGATGCATCACTTGTATTCGGGTCCATGAACTCGTCCTCTTCACTTCCAAGCTCCACCGTGTCCCCTCCGCAAGAATTGTTGCTCCTTTCCTCTTGTCGCCCGTTTGCCCCTTCATTTGCCCTCTCCGAATTGGGGAAGATTAAATCCATTTGTGCCCAAGAGGGAAATGCTCCCTCCTCACTAATCTTTCCGCTTTGAATCATATCGTGGTATTGAGGATAGAGTGCATAATAATTGTCCACGGTAGCTTCATATTGTCGGAAGTGCAAATCTTGTAGAATTCCCGTTACAAAGTCATCACGGGGAAGGATAAAGGGGTTGGGATGGTTGTACGGTTGGTAAGGAAATGGGTAGGGAGGCACTTTGATTTTCTCATCTTGTGGTTGTTGCTCTTGTTGTTGGGGATTTGGAGGTAGTGGTGCTTGCCTTGCTTGGGTTGGGTTTGGAGGGATGAGGTAGGATGGGATTGGTGATAAAGGTCCTCTTCTTGGTGAGATTCTTGGTAGACCGGTCATCGGTAGGTAGATTGGATCACTTCCTTTCGTTATCCACTTGATCCTTTTATCAACCCTTTCAAGGGTTATCCAATGATGATGAATAAGAAGAAGGTCTTCATTTATCCTTGTATTTCCGAAAAGAGGAGCATACTCATTATTCTCATTGAATTTTGGATTGAAATGCTTTGCAATCTTCGTAATGAGCCCTCCATTAACAATGTGTCTCATCCCATCATCATCACCGTTCCTAAACTTTGCCCATTTTTTGAGTAGCACAAGAGGCGCATTGAAGCGGTACCCACCCCTTCCTTGGATATTGAGATAAGACTCCATGAACACAAGGTCAAGTTCGTTCACTATTGCCGGATCTCGGCGAGCAAGTAGAGTGCCGGAAAGGAACCGGTAGGTAAGTCTCAAAATAGGATTTTGAATGTGGAAAGAGAGACACTACTTGATGTACATGAAATCTCGGCCGGTCATGGCCCTCCATAGGGGTGCAACACTATATTTCTTTGGTTTTGATGTCCGGGTAGGCGAGACATCGAGACCAAGCACATTAGCAAATTCCACTAGAGTCATCATTCTTGAAACACTTTCCAACCTAAATTCTATGCATATTGTTCTATTCAAGGTTGTAATCTTCAAGAAGCTCAAAAATTCAAGCACAAGGGATCGGTAAGTTTGCTCATGCATGTGGAAAAGGGTAGAGAGACCAAACAACTCAAAAAGAGCTTCCATTTGATGATAAATCCCAAGTTTCCTTAAAGTATCATGACATAAAAACTTAGTAGGGAGAATGTTCTTACGAAGAAGTCGGTGGAAAACGAGTCTTTGCACATCATTGACGAATTCAACATTTGAGAAATCATCAAGTCTTGTAAGATCCATAATTTCTTCATGCTCCCTTCTTAATGTGTTGATATGGGAGGTAGAAGAGCTTCCTCTTACCCTTGGTCTTCTCCTATCCCTAAAGGAAGATCCCTTTGGTGACATTCTTTGATTGTTGAGCTGAAAATTTTGATTTGTTAAAGTATAAAGATGCTCCTTGTGGATTGAATGTTGCTTTTGGAACCCTAGAAAATTGGGGCTTTTTGATTTTGTGGGGTAAAAGAGTGATTGTGATATGCTTTGGAGTCATAAGGAGGTGGGTTTTTATAATACAAGTGGAAGGAAGGGTGATGTGTCACAAATTGTGTGGTGGGGTGTAATAAAATTAGGAAAATCGTGGTTGGTTTACCGCAGGAAGACGAGCGGATTCGAGCATAAGACGCTCGGATTCCAGCATTTCGGGACGAGCGGATTTAAGGGAAGACGCCTGGATTCTGTCACAGTTGATTCTCCAAAAATATGACGCCGCCAAGACGAGCGTCTCGAGCCCAAGACGCTCGGATTTTCTGTAAGGAGACGGGCGTCTTTGGCCAAAGACGGGCGGATTCTGAGACAGTAACCTTTCTTGTTTTTCACAGGCAAAAAGACGGGCGTTTTTCTGCAGAGACGAGCGGGTTCTTCAGGACGAGCGTCTTCTCTGCCAGGACGCTCGGATTCTTTGACAGTCCCAGAATTTCAATTTCACAGCCTAAAAGGACGGACGGATTCTGCCAAAAACGCCCGGATTCCAACGGGACGGGCGGATTCCTGGGAAGACGCTCGGGTTCCTTGCTGCGGATTTTTCTTTTTCCTTGACTTCGACAAATGCTTCCCAACACTTGAAGATTGGTTCCTTCCTTCATTCAAAATTCGTTAGTGACATTCGCTCACTTACTCTCATGGAAAGAGTTTATGTTTATAATTAAAGGAATGCAATAAAATTATAAATACAAGTTAGAGGGTTAGTATATTTACAAGTGGTGGTTTAGGGAGGACTCCACCAAACTCTCCCTTTGATGGTTCTTTCAAGGATGAGAAGGCCCGAGGTAGGTGACATCGACCTCTCCAATAAACGCTCCCTCATAGTATGGCTTCAATCTTTGACCATTGACCTTGAACTTGCTTCCATCTTCCGCCTTGATTTCAAAATCCCCATATTTTCCAACTTCGGTTATCACATAGGGACCCTTCCATCTAGAGTTCAATTTTCCCGGAAAGAGTCGGTAGCGGGAATTGAATAGAAGGACTTTATCCCCTTTGTGCAAGGCTTTTTGTTTAATCCTCTTGTCATGGAGCAATCTTGTCATTTCCTTGTAGATTTTGGCATTCTCATATGATTGTAGTCGGAATTCCTCCAACTCTTGAATTTGAATCAACTTCTTTTGACCACTTAATTTGAGATCAAGGTTAAGTGCTCGGATTGCCCAAAAAGCTTTGTACTCCAATTCGATTGGCAAGTGGCATGCTTTTCCATAGACAAGCTTGTAAGGGGAGGCTCCTATGGGAGTCTTATAGGCCGTCCTATAAGCCCAAAGAGCGTCATCAAGCTTTGTGCTCCAATCTTTTCGGGTCTTATTCACAACTTTCTCAAGGATTTGCTCGATCTCTCTATTCGAAACTTCAACTTGACCGCTCGTTTGAGGATGATATCTCAAGCCGGTTCTATGTTGAACACCATATTTGGTCAAAAGAGATGCGAGTTTCTTTTCATGAAAATGCGTTCCTCCATCACTTATGATTGCTCTAGGAACTCCAAATCTTGGGAAGATTATTTTCTTGAAGAGTTTGGTGACCGTTTTTGCATCATCATTTGGAGTGGCAATTGCCTCCACCCACTTTGAGACGAAGTCTACGGCCACAAGGATGTACTTATTCCCATTGGATGTCACAAACAGACCTTGGTAGTCGATCCCCCAAACATCGAAGACCTCCACCTCTAGAATGCCCCTTTGTGGCATTTCGTTCCTCCAAGAGATATTCCCCGTTCTTTGACAAGCATCACAATGAATGATGAATTCCCTTGTGTCTTGAAACATTGTAGGCCAATAGAAGCCCGATTGAAGAATTTTTGCAATGGTCCTCCTTGCTCCATGGTGCCTACCGTAGGGTGATGAGTGACACCCTTCCAAGATTCCTTGGACTTCCCATTGAGGGATGCATCTCCGGTAGAGCCCATCACTACACTCCTTGTAGAAGTTTGGGTCATCCCAAAAGTACCTCTTTACTTCGAATAGGAACCTCTTTCTTTGGTTGTGGTTTAAATTTGGAGGGAGTACTCTTCCAACAATATAGTTGGCATAATCGGAAAACCATGGGGTGATGTGCCTTTCAAGTTGTGTTTGAATGGCCATCAAGATATCGTCGGGAAATGAGTCATTGATCGGTGTCTCTCCTTGTTCATCATGAAACCGGATCCTTGAGAAGTGATCCGCCACTACATTTTCGGTTCCTTTCTTGTCTCTTATTTCCAAGTCAAATTCTTGAAGAAGCAAAATCCATCTCAACAACCTTGGTTTTGCCTCCTTCTTTATCAAGAGATGTCGGAGAGCACGGTGATCCGAAAAGACAATCACCTTGGATCCAAGTAAGTAGGAACGGAATTTGTCTAAAGCATAGACAATGGCAAGAAGCTCTTTTTCGGTGGTATCATAATTCACTTGGGAGGGATCAAGAGTCTTGCTTATATAATAGATGGCATGAAGAGCTCTTCCTACCCGTTGGCCAAGAACCGCTCCAACGGCGTAGTTACTAGCATCACACATAATCTCGAACGGTAGTTCCCAATTTGGAGGTTGAATGATTGGTGCCGAGATTAGTGCTTCCTTGATTCTATTAAAGGCTTCAACACACTCATCAGTGAAATGGAATTGGGCATCTTTAAGTAAGAGTTGAGTGAGGGGTTTCGCTATTTTTGAAAAATCTTTTATGAAACGGCGATAGAAACCCGCGTGACCGAGAAAACTTCTCACCCCTCTAACATTCACGGGAGGTGGGAGTTTCTCTATCACCTCAACTTTAGCTTTATCGACCTCGATGCCCTTTTCCGAAATTAAATGACCCAAAACAATTCCTTCATTGACCATGAAGTGACACTTTTCCCAATTTAAAACAAGACTAACATCTTCACATTTTTGCAATACAAGAGAAAGATTATGCAAACATGAGTCAAAGTCCTTTCCATAAACGCTAAAATCATCCATAAAAACTTCCATTATGGTCTCTAGGTAATCGGAGAAGACACTCATCATGCATCTTTGGAAAGTGGCGAGGGCATTACATAAGCCAAAAGGCATCCTCCTATATGCAAAAGTACCATAAGGGCATGTGAAGGTGGTCTTATGTTGGTCATCCGGGTGTATAGGGATTTGGAAGAATCCCGAATACCCGTCAAGGTAACAAAAGAATTTGTTGGAGGCTAACCTCCCAAGCATTTGGTCAATGAATGGTAGGGGGAAATGATCCTTTCTTGTTGCGGAATTAAATTTTCGATAGTCAATACACATACGCTAACCGGTGATCTTCCTTGTGGGTATTAGCTCATTCTTTTCGTTTTTCACCACCGTGGTACCCCCTTTCTTAGGTACCACTTGAACGGGGCTAACCCACAAAGAATCCGATATGGGATATATGATTCCCGCATCAAGTAATTTCATAACCTCTCCTTTGACAACTTCTTTCATGTGGGGGTTCAATCTTCTTTGAGGTTGAATGGTAGGTCTATGTCCCTCCTCTAGATGAATTCTATGCATGCAAAAGTTGGGACTTATCCCCTTAAGGTCATCTAGACTATAACCTATAGCCTTCTCATGTTGTTTCAACACATCAAGCAATTTTCCCAATTGGTTCTCATCAAGTCTATCATTAACAATCACGGGTTTGGTCTTTGATTCATCAAGGTAAGCATATTTCAAATTTGGGGGAAGGGGTTCTAAAGTAGGAGTTTGTACCTCACTTTCCTCCTTTGAAGGTTCATTGAGAATTTGCTCCATCTCCATTAGGCATTCCATTCTCATGGCATATTCAACTTGTTCTTCGTTCTCATCAATCTCATCACCTTCGAATTCCATGACGAATTCCTCTTGCTCTTGAGCTTGTAAGATGTCTTCTAGGATGGATTGCTCATCTTCTATAGGTTGACATGCTTCCACAAGGATGTTATGCACTAATTCGGATTGTGCATGAGTAAGTTCTTTGTTAGCTAGAGCGGCCTCAAAAAGATCTACCTCCAATTCCCAATACATATTTTTAGCCTCACTTGCTTCCAAGGCTTCCAATGCTTGAATGGGATCTTTGAAGAAAGGTATACTTAAGTGGTCCTCTACAAAACAATCTATAAGGTCCATCTTGCAAAATATCAAACAACTCGAAAGTAATTAGAAAAAACCTTGAGGAGTTTTACTTCCCCAAGGCAAAGAAAGACACAACTAATAACAATACAAGAAAATCTAAATCAAGATAACACCGTCCCCGGCAACGGCGCCATTTTTGGTCATGTTCCCTCGTGGGGTTTAGTTTTCAGTACTTGTCGTTAGGAGCACCTAGACCAAAACACAATTTATAACTTCACCAACAACTCTACAATTAGTAAAGAGGCAAGTAAAGGTCGGATCCCAAGGGACGGGAATTGAGATGAGATTTCTATTGCAACTAGTGGTGTCTTAAGGGTGTCACAATTGGGGTTTGAAGTAGAAGATCACTAAACTAAAAAGCAATGAAAGTAAACAAGCAAGATGAATTAAAAGGGATGTAAACAATTGATAAAAGGCACTAGGGTGTCATGGGGTCATAAGGGATTCATGGGAATTGATCATACAAACATATTCTCAAGTTATAAGCAAGCAATTATTGTTGTGATGGATCGAGTTGGTTTATATCTTACAATCCTAGGAAAGTTTGGGTCCCGGAGCCGAATCGATTAGATTGTACAACACCTACAAGTCGACTTAATCTTCCCTACTCAACAATATGCATGGTCTAATGAGACTCGAGTTGGTTTATGTCTTACAAGTCTCATTGAAAAGATAGGTGATGGGTAAAAAATGAAAGGATTCATAGGCTCACATTTCATCAAACATAACATGTGCATAAGTTGAGATCACAACAAGCAAGCAAATATCCAAGGTATTGCTCAGGGCTTTTGAGATCTTCTCATCTTCCTCTGGTTTAAAGATGAATAATGGCAAGTCAAGTTTTTACAGTAATGGGGTGAGTGAGGCAATTGTCCAAGGTATTGTGGAGGCTTCTGGCATGAGAAAAGGGGGGCTTCCTTTCAAATATCTGGGAGTTAAAATTGTTCCAAAAAGATTGGGGATACTTGATTGTCAGTGTTTGGTGGATAGGGTCACTGAGAGGATAACCAGGCTAGGGGCTAAGCAACTCTCTTACTCTGGAAGACTCATCCTAATCAAATCAGTTTTGAGTACACTTCATATGTATTGGGCAAGGATTTTCATTTTGCCAAAGATGGTGATCTCTAATATTGAGGCAATTTGCAGAACTTTTTTATGGCATGGCCGAAATGCCAAGGAGTCTCCCATTAGTCTCTTGGAAGTCTATTTGTCGGCCCTAAGAGGAAAGGGGGCTTGGGATTGAAGAATTTGCACCTCGGAATGTAGCAAGATCGGGAAAATATGTATGGTGGGTTGAATTGAAGACTGACCATCTCTGGGTGAAGTGGGTTCACACTGTACACATAAAAACTGCTCAGTGGCGTGATTATGTACCTACTGTCAACACTAGTTGGGCTTGGAGACGCATTTGTCAGGTAAAGAATCAACTCGTTCTTGGATTTTTGATGAGACTTGGAGAACTAGTGTGTCTGATTACTCTGTAAAGTTGGGCTATAGTTGGCTGGTTGCAGAGGCAGCCGAGGTAGCATGGTATCCCTGGGTCAATAACAGGGTAATGCTGCCTAAACATCAGTTTTTTATCTGGTTGGCAGCTCAGAATCGTCTGTTGACCCAGGACAGGCTGGTGCGAATGAGCATTATTCAGAGCAATAGATGCTTTTTATGTGAGGATGATGAGGAGGATCTTAATCATCTCTTTTTCAGTTGTCCTTTTAGCAGACACTGTCTTAGACTGTTGGAAGATTGGTTGCAGGTGTACATTCCCTGTCACAATGTCATTGATTGGTGGTTAACTGTCAGAGATAGGTCTCTTTTAAAGAAGCAAATCGTGGCTGCTGCTTTGGCTCAGCTGATGTACCTGATCTGGAAAGCTAGGAATTGTTGTAGATTGGAGTCTGTAATCCCTCTCTCTGTTGGCATTATAAAACAGGTGAAGGAGACATTGATCATGAAAATGAGAGTTAGTAAAATCATTGTCTGTCATAGAAGTACTGAGGAGTGGTTAAATAGGCTTGGATTGAGTTGTCAGTAGCTAGTGTTTTTATAGCTAGCTCAAATTTGTATGTTTGGAGATCTTAATATATATACTTACCTTCCCCAAAAAAAACAAGCAAGCAAATAGACTATGAAAGCATATTAATTTAAGCATGAATCATTCCCCATGTTGGTTTCCCCTAATTACCCATTAACCCTAGCTAAGGAAACTACTCACTCATTATCATGTTGAACATGCTAGCAAGGTTGTCAATCATACCAACAAAGTGAAACATGATGAATAAATAAAAGGGATTAACAATAATTAAAAAGGGATTAAGAGAATTATACCTACTAATGATTCCAATAATAAAGCAAAGAATAAAAGAAGTACTTGATGCTTGATTGGAAGGTTGTCAATCTCCCAATAATAACCCAAATAATCTTCAATTACTCAAAATAAAGGATGAACAAGAGAGAGAGATTAAGGAAATAAAACTTGTATTAAAACTTGATTAAATGTTGATTACAAGATTAAAGAGAAATTTGATTGATATTAACTACACTAAAGATTGCTAGGAAGAACCTTCTCTTCTAATTAGACTAATGGGGTATTTATAGTGGGGATTAGGTGCATGAATTAGGGTTAACTAAGGGCTTAAATGACGATTAAGTCCCTTGTTGAGGAATCGCCGGTCTCTTAGGGAGACTCCGGTCTCTAGGGAGACTCCGGTCTCTAGAAAAAGATGTGCATCCTTCCTTGAAGCTTGTAGAAGACGAAATGGGACTGTCTGGGAATCCGAGCGTCTTTAGCACGGGACGGGCGGATTTGGCAGCTTCTGGACGGGCGTCCAGAAGGAAAAGACGGGCGTTTTTGGGAGCTTTTGCCCAGGCGTCCAGCTGAGGAAGACGCTCGGATTGTGGGGTGAAGACGGGCGTCTTCTAGGCAATCCGCACGGATTGTCAGGCAGTCTCGTTCCTTCTTCTTTTCTTCCTTTTTCTTCATAAAATCCTTGAGGATTTCCTCGGGGATGCAAGGATCTTTTCTCATCATTGCCCATCTACTATAGTATGTACAAAGGCCTTCTAATCTTGTCTCTCCTTGATGCTTGGTCATTGAATTCAATCAATTTAGCCTCATTTTGCCATGAAAATGCAAGGTTTGCACTCCTTTCCTACCAAGGACACAAAACCTCAAAGAATATGCAAAACAAAGAACTAAAGACAATAAATGACCCAAATATGCACTAAAAAGCATGGGAACAAGGCTAATTCGGGGACTAAATATGCTCTAATTATGGTCAAATCAATGTTTCTTACCAGTTTTAGTTTGGGAGTAAGGGTAGAGTATGTTATGCAAAAGAGAGTTGTGCATGTTTTCGTTGTTGTCATGGTATAGTGACATCCTGTTGATGGGACACAGTTGCGAGAGGTTGTTGGAATACTCGTGATGTTCTTTTAGAGGAGGCGTTGGTAGACTTAGTAATGGCAAGTGAATGGTGGGACATGTGTTGTACTGATCTGAAAACTGCAAGTGGTTCATAATCTTTTATTGGGACAGTGAGTATAGAGTGTTATAAATTAGTATCATGGTAAGTTATGGATGAGTTTTGCGGTAGTGAAAGAACAGAACTTGAGGATCTAGTGTGAGTGTGTGTAATAATTGTGGATCGTGAGTTATGAGTATGGAGATAGATGCATGTATAGAGGACTATGTCGTTTTGGCGGTAATAGGGAACAATTGACGTTTTGGTTAAGCTAAAGATTTTGTGGTATGGTTAGGTGGTGTGCTGAGTGAATTGAGGTATGAGAACTGTTTAAGTAAGAGAGCCTTGGATATAGGAATGGTGAGTGTTTAGAGTATAGACGGTTATCTTTGACAGACGGTGCTGATGAGGATAATGAGAAGATATAGCTAGGATTTAGTATAGTGAGTTACGAGGACGTAACATTTATCTTAAGAAGAGTAGGATGAGATACAAGAGAGTTTGTTGGTTGTGCATGTTGTAGTACAATTGGAAGTAGAGTATTGATGTAGCATAATGAATGGACTTGTATATATTGTGTTTGATATTGTTAAAAGGGCCATGGCCGTGCTTGTAGTAGTGTGATTCTTAGGAGTGTGAGAATATTTCGATAGTGTTGACAGTAGGATGATGATGATTATGAGTTCCATAGTTTTGGCAGTTGGATGATGATGTTTATAAGTGTGAGTAAACTTCGAGGACGAAGTTTCTTTTAAGGGTGGTAGAATGTAACATTCCGTTTGATGTTTATGAGTGTCTTGATATTGGATTTTCTATTGGATAATATGTTAGTGAAACGGAGCTAGCGGCGTTTGTGGAGGGTTGTTACTAGTGTATGGAGTTAGTGTCGAGAGAGACTATAATGTGGTAGATATGATATCGTGAGTCATGTTGTGGGGGTAGACATAGTTGGTGGAGTTGGTGTTGGGAGTTCATGTTTGATGGGTTGAAGTTTTGTTTTGAGTTCTTATTGCATTGTTATGTCTTGATCGAGTTAGTATGTTTTGTTTTTGTTTATGGGTTGAACTTCGGGGACGAAGTTCTTTTTAAGGAGGGAAGACTGTAATACTACGGTTTTATGAGTCTATGGGTACTCTATCGATTGGGGCTTACTCTGTCGAGTAAGTAGTTTTTGACTCAAAACAGTAGTCTGCCTGTAGGGTACTCGATCGAGTAAGTTGGGTACTCGATCGAGTAGGGGGCACTCGATCGAGTAAGTGCCTTACTCAATCGAGTAAGTGAGTTTACGGGCTGAGTTTTGACGGGTTTTGTTAATGATGCGAGATTAATATATAATGAGTTCCGTCACTTTTCTTAAATCTTTTTATCATTCTAAAAACCTAAATTGAGATAAGGAAGTTACGTAAGTTGATTCATCACATCATTAGCAAATCCCCAAGGTTAGGAGAGTCGGATAATCTTGTTCTTTACGCCGTTGTGATCATCGTGTCAAGGGTAAGTTCCTTGTATAATTTTTATATCATTTGGTTAAGTTTCTTTAAATCCCTAATTGGGTGATTTTGAGGATTTTGGGTGATTAGTATGTGTGTGGTAGTAATTGAATGTATACATGTTATAGGAGGAGGATTCGTAGAGGAGAAGTCTGATTTGCTTCTAGATCGTCTGTGGTGGTTGCTTCTCCAGGTAGGGTTTCCCTACTCAGTATTAATTACATAATGTGTGGTGATTGTGCTGTAGTTAGTGATTGTTGATTGATTCAGACGGTTGTGATTTCGTATTATTGATTGATTCAGACGGTTGTTGGTTTGTGTTGTGATTACTGTTTATCTGTCTGTGATCTTCGGGGTGCGTCCCTGGTTGAGTGGAGTCACTTGCGGGAGTGGTTTCACGCCCTTGATTCGCCTTCTGTGAAACCCGCTACAGAAGGGATGTGCACATTAGTGAACTTGGGTTTATCGCTCGATGGAGATGAGCGGGGATTTGGTGGGTACGGCTGCGGTCCCCCACTGGCGGCGTGGAGTACTTGTTGCGATGGGTACTCTGGCGGGGCTACACACTTTAGTGTGTAGTCGATTGTGTGTAGATTTGAGATGGAGACTTGGGTTTGTTGAAATTTGTTTGTCTTTTTTGTGATATTGTTCCTTTATGGTATTTGTTTTTGTGTAATTAGTACGACCCCGTTTAAATGTTTTAAAAACGTGGTGATCCATTCGAGGTGGTGAGCGATTATTGAGCAGTTTGGTTGATGCACATGAGATAGTCAGGTTGAGTCATCACGAGTCGTTTTTTAAAGTCTTCATTTGTGTCGAACGTTGTTCTTTAGCTAGTTGGTTTAACATTTGAGAACAGTTGTATTTTCTTTTAACAGTTTTGGAGTTTAGTTGTATCACTTAAAACTTTGTAATCATTTAAGCACGTTTCGTTATTGTCTATTTGATTATCATTGCCTCGGGTAACCAAGATGGTGGCATTCTCATACCTTTAGTGGTCCTGGTAAGGCACTTGGAGTATGGGGGTGTCACAAAAAACCTTTCTTCTTCTTCCACAAAATTATTCATGGATGTTTTCGAAAATAGGTTGCGGCATTGGTGTCAGGATTTGTCACCTCCCGAAAAGTATCAACTCGTTGTTATGAGAGTTGGTCAATTGTTGGTGCTTCGTCAAGTCAAGGTGCAATTCTCATTTCTTGAAGCATGCTCTCATTTTTGGGATTCGAAACATCATGTTTTCATTTTCCCGAAAGGCGAAATTTGTCCTCTTGTCGAAGATGTAGAAGCCATTGGTGGGTGGCCGGGTTGTGTTCCGGTGCTTCCTCCGATTCGGTTGTGTTATAAGGAGAAATTCCGTTCGATGTTGGGTTTGTCGACAAGTCAAGTCAACTTTCTCCTCGCTTCTCATGGTGTGGATATGTTGGCTCTTATCAACATTTTCTCAAACCGATTGGATGTCAATGTTTCGGAGGTGGCTAGGAGAAGGGCTCTTGCCTTTTGCCTTGTCCATGCATACCTCTTTGTTGATGCTTTGAAGAAGGAGGGGCCAAAATGCTATGGTAGGATGACTCTTGTTCATGTGGTAGAGCAAATGGAGCATGGTAGAGATCCATCATGGTTGGTGCTTGGCGAGATCATCCAAGCTTTGGTCAAGAAGGGTTCTTGTGGAGAAGCTCCCTCGTTCGGATCTACAAGGATCATCCAAGTGTGGCTATTGGAGAGGCTAAGGTATGTAGAGCCTCCGACTGATTCTTCTTCTTATTCCTTCCGTCACCTTACTATGAGGAAGAAGTTCTACTCGGATAGCTTTGCATCCACCGAGGCCTATTGGACCGCGAGATTGGTGGAGGAGGGTGGTCCTCACATCCGGTGGATGGTGCCATGGTGGCACTTGAGGTCCTTTACGGGGTTGCCCGCTCCGGTTACTAGTTCTCATTCTTTGATGGTGGTGGGTTTGAAGGTTGCTTCCTTCATTTATCCCGAAAGGCTCATGAGGCAAATGAGGTGTCAACAAAAGGTGCTCGCTCAATATACCCTCGTCCAAGAGAGTGTTTTTCGGAACTCCGAGCTTGTGGAGGTCTTCGAAAGATGGTGGGCCACTCGGCCGCTTTGGGAGGTACCGAACCCCGTTGCCACGACATGGGTGACTCCCGCTTATGTCAAGTGGTCAAGAGCTCAAACCTTGGAAGAAAGGTCCAAATCTTGTAAGGACGAGGTTGTTGACTTGAAGTATAGAGAGGTTGGCAAGGCCAACCGTGCCTTCTTTGAGGACTTTGTTGATGGAGCTAGCCCGGATGTGATGAGGCCACCAAAGAGGAGAAGCTCGGGTCCCAAAGATGTAGTGGGCCGTGTATGGGCTCGCTTTGGACCTGTAGACATCTCAAAATGTCTACCTAGCCTTGCGGGTACCCATGATGAGGCTAAAATTTAAATGACTAAATGAAAATTGACAATGTTATAATTAAAGGCTCTTTACGCTTATTTCCGAGTAAACTACTTAAAATAGCCCAAAACCTCTTTCGACTTATTTCTCACCCGGTCCATTTCATTACTATATTTCATACCATTTAAGTAACACTGTCAAAAATACATTATAAGATCAAAATAGAGTTCCATATCAAAACTTATGTCAATATATAGTTGACCCAATTAATAACACTAGGCCACTAGCACATAGCTCACCATATTCCTATGAATAGGCCCATTGTTAGTACTCGAAAGATTAATAATGTGTGTCGGCCATAGCATGATTACGTACAAATTATGTGTACAAAATAGTAAGAGGAATTGATTAAAATAAAAAAAATAAAAAAGATCAGAAAGTTTGATTAAGGATAAAAACAAAAACCAAGGTGCTCAATCAAGATCGTGGTCTCACAGCAACAATATGAGAGCAAGTCAAACTCCAATTCCACACAAATTCCAATAGCAAAATACTATAAATATACTCCCGCATATCCACGGGAAGAAGGAGGAACAAGACAGACAAGAACGGACAGAAATATTATCAAGCAGGGGACGACCCAAAAACACGCAAACCAGCAACACAAATAAAATATGGAGAGATTCAAGATCAAACCATACCATAATTTCAATACTCCCAGACACCGTCTCAAATATATAATCCCAGATTCAAATCCAACTACATACAAGTAAATTGTCCCTTCAAATCAAACCATACAATAAATTATCCCAGTTTCCATATAAACGCATAAGAGCCAATAATTAACGACAAAGTCGAAATTCATTAATAGTCAAACATCCAGATAGGCCTGAGGGGGTACCGACTTCAAATAAGTTATTCTTTGCTCTTTCTTTTTTCTTAATTCTTTTATTTTGTCTTTTATTTATTTTGTCTATTTTATTGTATTTACTAACCAAGTTAATTTGTCCTTGTCTCAGATTTATATCGTCTTATGTATAAAATTGTATAATTAACCTTTTTTATTGTTAGTTTCGTCAAATATATAATATTACAAATAAATAGTAGAGGCCGTCAGTTTGATGGGCGGTCCGGGTGCCTAACACCTTCCCTGACCGTACCTTTACCCCCGAATCCGCAATCTTTGGTTCTGGCCGGAGTGACAAATCAGTCCCCATTCCAGGGATCAAAAGGGGTCTTTTCCGTTAACTTATTTTTGCATGTTTTTTTTATAAAACCTATTGGCGACTCCGTATTTATTTACATATTTTCAAAATTGAGATTTTTTCAGGGATCTCACAGTGGCGACTCCGTTGGGGACTTAATAAGAGGGTAAGACTTGAAATTTATTTGTAAAATTATATATTTGACTTGGGTAGAGGACGAGCTCCGTATAAAGTTCGCTTTCTATTAACAAATGACAACGTATGCAAGCCTTTGTACTATGAATTTGACAAATTCCATAATTATGACTCGTGGATCGTGCGTCTCTCAGAGTCCCAGCTAGGCAAAGGTAAGATTGTTTTCTTCTCCTTTGTTTATCTTGTATGTCAACTTTTCGAACGGTGTTACATGGTCTCTATTACAAACTCGTATATTTTCTTGGGTGCTCTAAATTTGTGGTCTTTTTTCTCTCTTTTCATTTTCTATTTCGTATACTCGTATATTGTGTATGTATGTTATATAAGACAAAAAAAAGGCGTAGGCTCCCCGTTACCCAATATAACGTCATTTAAGCTACCCCATTCACCCTCGGTAAAGTATGTTGTATACTTAGAAGGTCCATTCGACCGACTAGGCCTTACACGTATTTTCCACCTCATGACGTCGTGTTTTGGCAACTCGCTTGGTCCATTCGACTGAGTGAGCACAAAAGCGAGAGATACCCTCGGGTATTTTAATGTCGTGAGTACCCAATTTCCAACCCGTAAACCTAACCATAGCTCCCGTAGAACCTTTGAATAGGATAATTTGTTTCTTGTTTATAATCTTGTATATTTTATATATCTCATGAGTCATGAGTCACTTAATCGAATCATAAAATTAACTTGCCTTATCTTAATGCTCGCGTCCAACTAATTTTTCTTTTACATATGGGTCATGTTGTCAATATAGAAGACACAAATTTGCATCCATCTTAGTTAGTCACACGTACATGCATGTAATATATACACGTAAATGACGATGCCTATTGATTTGTGTACTCGACCAATAAAAGTAACTATGGAAATAAGTAGCAACTAGCAAGTACAATTTGTCCATCATCAGAATGATTATACCCACTGCAGTCTGCATATAGTATCTTCGTACAAAAGTCTACTCTGCATTTGTGTAAATCGACCTAAAATCACTTTTATAAAAATTTAATCTTTTTAAGAAAATAAAAATCAGGGGTCTACTTTTTCAAAAAAAAAAAAGAAAAGAAATCTCTTTAAAAAAAACATTTTTTTTTCTTTCTTTAACAATTTTCTATTCTTTTTATCTCATTTGTGGTCCATGTAGAAACTCGTATAAGTTGTCATCACACATCGAGTCTTTCCATCAATTTCTAAACAACTTTTTCATATTTCTTCTTATAAAGTCATGTCAACCGGTTTGAAAAAATAGAGTAAGCACAAAGATGTCAATAAAACAAGAGAAAAATAACTTTGACAGTCATATAATCAAATAACTCTGTTGCTGACATTATAAAATAACATGTAGATTAAAGTGTCTAATTAAAATAGGACCATCCTAGTCCTTTTTGAGTCCAAAAAAAAAAGAGCATATGTCATTTTTATTAGTCACTTGTTCTACTTTTTACCCTTAACTAGGAGAATAGACTTGAAATACTTTAGGGCGTATCTATGTAGTGTAGATCAATCGACCTCTTAGAATCAGCCTGAACGAGGGCGTGCATTTGACCACCTTTTCCATCTCATGTGGTGTGATAATTCCTTGATCGCCGTGTCTCTAGGTGACCTCTAGGTTTGGAGATTCCATTTTTCTACCAGTTTCGTCAACTTTCCATATTTCAAATGACTACCAAATGAGCACAACTCTTTATCTACCAGATTCGTCAATTTCCATATTTCCAAATGACTACCAGATGAGCACAAACTCATATGACCATTTTAACAAATATTATCATTCATTCCCATTCATGCTAGAAAACTAGCTCGAACATATTCAAACCAGATTCCTAGTACACCCGTGTTCAAACATATCAAATAAGACACGGGAGCGCACACTCCATGCTATTAAAACAAGAGAGGTGACCATTAGTCCCTTAAAATGAACTTAAGATGTGAGTCCAAGTACCAATACAAGCTCAAAAATTCAAAGACAAAAAAAATACATGATCTCAAAGATACAAATCCGGTTTCAAAAGTCTCAAAAGTCAAAGACAAAAAAAACTATGATCTCAAATAGATACAACTTCACTGTCAAAAGTCTCAAAAATTCACAAAACATAAAAAATCAGCTAAAGTGCAATTTATAATCCAATGTCAAAAATCTCAAAAATTCACAAGACAAAAAAATTCCAGTAAAAAAGAAAAAAAACTCCAGTCAAAGTTGCAATCAAATTGCAGAGTAGTCATTTTTTTTTCATCTCTCAGACGAGTCAATCCACAGTTACAATGTCTCCATTCCTCTTGGGACGATCCTTTCATTCATTTAGGTGAGAAAGAGAGGCACACAGGTCTCCAGTGTCTTCTAACACCATAGAACCTTCTAATCCACTCCATTTATCACCCTCGTTCAGCATCTAAGAATTCGGGGGATGTACACTAAGTTTATACGGTCATATAAGTATTTTGTTTCTATGGTATTAATTTTGCGTAATTGGTAGAGCTTGTTACTTTAAAAAGGGCAGAACTCGTCAAAAATATGACTCAAATTCACATGTCAAAAAAATTATAAATATTCTGCACAGCAGAGATATTTTCAAGAGTAGTAGTGTCCAGGCCTTCTACTTGGATCACATTTGGGTCAGACCCCATCTTTTTCAAAATATTTTCAAAAAATAAAAATGAAAATTTTTTCAATACTCATTTAAAATGTTTTCAAAAACAATATTTTGCATCATATCTAGTCGTCCAGGACATGCATTTGCATTTTAGGTGTCATATATTTGTCACTAACTGCTCCAGTCGATTACTTTGTCATTCATCTTCCAGATTCATCCAAAGTGGGGGCTTCTCATAAAGTCTCATTTTTACCGTAATAAAATTTTGCCAATTTCAAAATCAATCAATTCTCCAGCTCTTTTCGTGAAATAAAATTTTTCGATCCTCAAATCAGCTTCTTTTTCGAAATAAAATTTTGAAGTTAAACCTGGTCGGCAGACCCTGACATGCATTTAAGTTCTTAAAATAAAATTTTCTGAACTTGCCCTTTTTGCGAAATAAAATTGCAATTTTCAAATCATTTGGTCGGCAGGCCCTAACATGCATTTGAGTTCATAAAATAAAATTTTCTGAACTTGCCTTTTTTGCGAAATAAAATTTTGCAATTTTCAAACTTATCGGTCGGCGGGCCTTGACACGCATCTAAGTTTGTAAAATAAAATTTTACGATCTTATCCATCCTTTTTCAAAATAAAATTTTGAATTCCTTGGTCGGCAGGCCCTGACATGCATTTGAGTTCTTAAAATAAAATTTTATGAACTTGACTCTTTGCGAAATAAAATTTTGCAATTTTCAAACTATTTGGTCGGCAGGCCCTGACATGCATTTGAGTTCTTAAAATAAAATTTTCTGAACTTGCCTTTTTGCGAAATAAAATTTTGCAAATCCTAGTTTGTAAAATCAAATTTTACATTCTAATCCCTTTTCAAAATAAAATTTTGAATTCCTCGGTCGGCGGGCCCTGACACGCATTCGAGCTTGTGAAATCAGATTTTGCAGGTATATTCTCAAGCGAAACAAAGTTTTGCTTAACCAGTTTCCAGATCAACTAAACAAAGTTTGGCTATTCCATATTCCAGACTTGCTTTACCAGATTCCAGACCGGCGAAACAAAGTTTTGCCATACCAGTTTCAAGATTGGTGAAACAAAGTTTTACCAACTTCATTCCAGATTAACAAAACAAAGTTTTGTCATGCTAGTACCAGACAAGCTAAACAAAGTTTGGCTATACTAGTTCCAAACCAGTGATACAAAGTTTCACTATGCCAGTTTCTGACCAACGAAACAAAGTTTCGTTGCACCAGTTCCAGCATCATTCCAGATTAATAAAACAAAGTTTTGCTAAGCCAGTCCTAGTTTCCAGCTACTCCAGACAGGTAATGTAAGAGGCCCAGGTACGTTTCTTAACCTTTATCTGTCCCGACTGGACTACTTTGAC
The DNA here is from genome assembly GCF_048544455.1 of Silene latifolia. Classification (NCBI taxonomy): domain Eukaryota; kingdom Viridiplantae; phylum Streptophyta; class Magnoliopsida; order Caryophyllales; family Caryophyllaceae; genus Silene; species Silene latifolia. Next base: position 23,533,579 of record NC_133537.1, on the reverse strand, counting down.
CTTCGTCTTACTCAGACTCGGTCAAAGTGGGGGCTTCTGTAGACACCTCAAAATGTCTACCTAGCCTTGCGGGTACCCGATGATGAGGCTAAAATTTAAATGACTAAATGAAAATTGACAATGTTATAATTAAAGGCTCTTTACGCTTATTTTCGAGTAAACTACTTAAAATAGCCAAAAACCTCTTTCGACTTATTTCTCACCCGGTCCATTTCATTACTATATTTCATACCATTTAAGTAACACTCTCAAAAATACATTATAAGATCAAAATAGAGTTCCATATCAGAACTTATGTCAATATATAGTCGACCCAATTAATAACACTAGGCCACTAGCACATAGCTAGACCTGGCAAAAGCAACCCGACCCGATTGACCCGACCCGAAAAAGCTGACCCGAGACCCGAAGTGACCCGAACTACATCACCCGAATGTGACCCGAAAACCCGAATTGACCCGACCCGACCCGAACATGACCCGAGCTTCCTTGACCCGTACTGGCCCGACCCGAAAATGACCCGATCCAGAACCACTAAACCCGAAAATGACCCGACAAAATATAACTCTAATTGAACCGAAAAGACTTGAAATGACTATTTCTCTATTATTCATTGACCCGAAAATGACCCGACCCAAAATGACCCGACCCGCTTGACCCGAAACAGACCCGACAACAAACCCGAAATAGACCCGAAACCCGAAAAGACCCATCCCGACCCGAATTAACCCGAACTCAACGAGAAACCCGAATTGGCCCGACCCGAATTGGCCCGACCCGAACCCGACCCGTTGACCCGTTTTGCCAGGTCTACACATAGCTCACCATATTCCTATGAATAGGCCCATTGTTAGTACTCGAAAGATTAATAATGTGTGTCGGCCCATAGCATGATTACGTACAAATTATGTGTACAGAATAGTAAGACGAATTGATTAAAATAAAAAAATTAAAAAGATCAGAAAGTTTGATAAAGGATAAAAACAAAAACCAAGGTGCTCAATCAAGATCGTGGTCTCACAACAACAATATGAGAGCAAGTCAAACTCCAATTTCAAACAAATTCCAATAGCAAAATACTATAAATATACTCCCGCATATCCACGGGAAGAAGGAGGAACAAGACAGACAAGAACGGACAGAAATATTATCAAGCAGGGGACGAGCCAAAAACACGCAAACCAGCAACACAAATAAAATATGGAGAGATTCAAGATCAAACCAGACCATAATTTCAATACTCCCAGACACCGTCTCAAATATATAATCCCAGATTCAAATCCAACTACATACAAGTAAATTGTCCCTTCAAATCAAACCATACAATAAATTATCCAGGTTTTCCATATAAGCAAGATAAGAATGAATAATTAACGACAAAAGTCGAAATTCATTAATAATAAACATCCGTCAGATAGTAGAGGGCACCGCATCAAATAAGTTTTTCTTTACTCTTTCTTTTTTCTTAATTCTTTTATTTTGTCTTTTATTTATTTTGTCTATTTTATTGTATTTACTAACCAAGTTAATTTGTCCTTATCTCAGATTTATATCGTCTTATGTATAAAATTGTATAATTAACCTTTTTTATTGTTAGTTTCGTCAAATATATAATATTACAAATAAATAGTAGAGGCCGTCAGTTTGATGGGCGGTCCGGGTGCCTAACACCTTCCCTGACCGTACCTTTACCCCCGAATCCGCAATCTTTGGTTCAGGCCGGAGTGACGGATCAGTCCCCATTCCAGGGATCAAAAGGGGTCTTTTCCGTTAACTTATTTTTGTATGTTTTTTTTATAAAACCTACTGGCGACTCCATATTTATTTATTTTCAAAAAAGGAGATTTTTTCAGGGATCTCACAGGACCAAGTATGGGGTCATGCAAGAGACCGGAGGACGTCACCATTGTAGATCCGTTGAGGATCCGTTCCGAAGAGGAAGCTCAAGCTAGGTGAGCCAACAAGAAGAACAAGGGCAAGATGTACCCTGAGGGAAAAGGCAAGGGTAGAATGGAAGGATGAAGTCCTCCATTACCCGTTTCATTATTATGTTGTATTAGTGTTGTGATTTTTATTATGTTGTACTAGCTATGTATTGTGTGTTTTGTGCTAGTTTTACTATGTGAGGTGCTTTAGTCGGCACCTTAGCTTTGACATGTTGTAGACTTGCCGAGCTTTATTTGTTGTTGAATTTGTAATCCTTCTCATTATTAATTAAATAAGGGGATTGCTTGTGTCAAAATTGTGAACGCTTGTTTCTTCCATCCATTTTGTAAAGGCAATTCGGCTTGAATTATCCTAAACACTGCACTTGGGAAATGGGATTTTTGTGGGAAGGGAGAAATGCTTCCTTTTTTGTGTTTTTTGTGGAAAAGGGAATGTTTTTCCCTCTCTTTTTGAGTTGATATGGGTGATTTTTTGTATGTGGGTAAACATAAGAAAATGTTTTTTTTGTTTATGGGGATGGTTATATCCTTCTTGTGTAAGAGAGGACTGCCTACGTATCCATCTGAAAAGGTGAAATCAAACCATGATCGTAGTTCGAAATGCTTGTGAATTTATTTGGGTTTTGTGGTTGTATCCCTCTTGTATAAGAAAGGACTGCCTACGTATCCAGCTGAAAAGGTGAAATTAAACCATGCTCGTAGTTCAGGGGGTTGTGTTTGAGTGCAAATGGATGTTGCCTTTGACAGATCAAAGGGTATTTGAAACGGGCAAGGTGCCGCAACTTAGACTCGATAAAACATGCAATTTAAAATCAGAACGCGTTGAGGAACTTGACTTGAAGGGGTAGAGGTGGCCGCTAGTTGTAAAACTAGGGTGAGGCTGTTGGTTGCTAAGGTTCAAGGGTAGTATTTTTTGAGTTGGTCTAGGTTGGTCAGGTTTGTAAAATCCTCCCCGTCTAGGTCACTCAGTCTCACTGCGCTCCCCGAAAGTATTTTCTTGACCAGGTATGGCCCGGCCCAATTGGGTTTGAATTTCCCCCTCGGATCGACGGGAAATGGTGCTCGAACCGATTTGAGGACCAAGTCGCCCTCCTTGATGTTCCTGGGTTTAACCTTCTTGTTGAATGCCCATTGTATACGTCGTTGGTATAGCTGGACGTTGTGCAAGGCGTTGAGCCGCCGTTCGTCTAGAAGCGCGAGTTGTTCGTACCTTCGACGGGCCCATTCCGCCTCAGGAACTTGACTTTCTAGTAGGATGCGTAGAGAAGGGACCTCTAACTCTACCGGCTGAACTGCCTTCGTTCTGTATGCTAGGTAGAAGGGTGTGGCGCCTGTCGGTGTTCGAATGGAGGTTCGGTATCCCCAGAGTACGAATGAGAGTTTACTCGGCCAATCGCGGTAGTTATCTTGCATATTCTTGATAATGGTGACAAGAGTTTTGTTTGCTGCCTCCATCGCTCCGTTGGTTTGGGGACGGCAGGGGGCTGATCGATGTCGTCTGATTTTGTATTTGTCTAGAAAGGCTTGTGTTTCCGCCGGAAGTGAGAGCCTTGATCGCTGATGATTTCATGGGGTACCCTATATCTGCAAATGATGTTGTTCTGGATGAACTTGGCCACTTGTTTGGCGGTCAAGACTGCATATGACTGTGCTTCCACCAATTTGGTGAAGTAGTCGATGGCGACGAAGACGAAGCAATGCCCTTTGGTGCCTACCGGGTTGACTTTCCCGATGATGTCGATGCCCCAGGTCGAGAAAGGCCAGGGTGATGTCATGGTATATAAAAGGGATGGTGGTATGTGTTGTATGTTGGCGAAGATTTGGCAATTGTGGTAATGTTTTACGTAGTTATGGCAATCGGCTTCCATGGTGGTCCAGTAGTTGCCTAACCGCATGATTTTTCGGGTCAGCATCATTGCGCTCATGTGAGAGCCGCATTCTTCGTCGTGGACCTCTCCCATGACTTTTTTGGCTTTGTGATGGTCAATGCAAAGGAGGAGAATCCCTTGTGGTGTTCTTTTGTATAATTGTTCTTGGTTTATCACGAATGGTGATGCAAGTAAACGGATGACTCTTTGTCCTCTTGGATCAGAGTTGGGAGGGAATTCATTTTGGTTTTGTAATTGAGGATGGCTTGGTACCAAGGTTCATCGTGGTTTTCCTCGTCGTTGTTGATGGCAAAAACGTGAGCTGACTCGCTCCTTCTCTCGACACATAGGGGCATCGATGTCATATTGTCAGGTATGTTGACGAGCGCGGTAAGTTTTGCCAGGGCATCAGCAAATTGATTTTACTCTCGTGGCAAGTGGAAGTAGTCGACTTGGTCGAAGAATTCGGCCTCTTGGTTGATTTTCGCTCGGTAGGGAGCTAAGCTGTCGCTTCGGATTTTCCATGATCCGGACACCTGATTGATGATGAGCAAGGAATCGCCGTGGACCCTCAGTCTCTTGATGCCAAGTGTTATGGCTGCTTGTAAGCCGATGAGACATGCTTCATATTCGGCGACATTGTTGGTGACGGCGAAGTCTAGTTTGACTTAGATCGGAACATGTTCTCCCTCTGGTGATATTAGAAGAATTCCTACCCCGAAGCCTCTCAGATTAGATGCACCATCGAAGTATATGTCCCATGCGTCAGAGTCGGCACAAAGGATGTCTTCATCAGGAAGTGACCATGTGTCAGTCGTTGGATCCTCGTTGACGGGATTTTCTGCTAGGAAATCGGCGACTGCCCTTCCCTTGATAACCTTGAGGGGTACGAACTTGAGATCGAATTTGGACATCATAAGTGTCCATCTAGACAGCCTTCCATTTAGTACGGGTTTTTCGAAGATGTATTTGACCGGGTCCATCTTGGAGTAGATGTGAACCGTGTAGCTAAGCATGTAGTGCCGCAGCTTCTTTGTTGACCATACTAGGGCAAGGCATGTCTTTTCCAGTTGGGTGTACCTTGTCTCATACTCAATGAACTTTTTGCTGATGTAGTAGATGGCTCGTTCTTCGCCGTCGGCTGTTTATGCTAGCATTGCTCCCATGGCTGTGTCGGTGACAGTTAGGTACAAGGATAAGGGAATTCCTTGTTGAGGTGGCATGAGGACAAGAGGCTTGGAAAGGATTTCCTTTATCCTGTCGAAGGCTTTTTGACAGTCGTCGTCCCAATCGGTGTGATTGGAGGCGCGAAGCTTCTTGAAGATTGGTTCACAAATCATGGTCAGCTTGGCTATGAAGCGGCTGATGTATTGAACCTGACCGAGAAATCTCCGAATCTCCATCTCGTTCTTAGGCCGAGGCGTTTGTTGAAGGGCTTTGATTTTGGTTGGATCAATCTCAATGCCTCTTTTGCTGACGACATGTCCCAAGAGCTTTCCGGAGGTGACCCCGAATGAACACTTCCGAGGATTTAGTCTCATGTTATATTTCCGCAGTCGAGCGAAGAATTTTCAAAGGGCGCTGATGTGGCCGTCCCGTTCTTTTGATTTGACGATCATGTCACCGACATATACCTCTACCTCCTTGTTCATGATATCATGTAGGAGAGTGGTAGCGGTTCTTTGATAGGTTTCTCCGGCGTTGATGAGACCGAAGGGCATGAAAGTGTAGCAATATGTACCCCACTGTGTAGTGAATGCAGTGTTGTGCATGTCTTCCTCAGCCATTTTGATCTGGTTGTACCAAGCATACCCGTCCATGAATGATAGGAGAGCATGCTCGACGGTATTGTCCACCAGAATGTCAACATGTGGCAAAGGGAAGTCGTCCTTTGGACTTGCTTTGTTCAGATCCCTGAAGTTGACGCAAACCCGAATTCTTCCATCTTTCTTGGGTACAGGCACGATGTTGGCCACCCAGTCAGAGTACTCAGACACTTTGATGAACCCAACCTTGAACTGTTTAATCACTTCTTCCTTGATTTTCAGGGCCCATTCAGGACGCATTCGGCACAACTTTTGCTTCACGGGTTTAGCTCCGGGTTTAATGGGTATCCTGTGCAGCGCAATCTCCCTGTCAATCCCAAGCATATCTTTGTAAGACCAGGCGAATACGTCCTTGTATTCGTGCAGGAGGTCAATGAACTGTTGTCTTTACAAGGGGTCAAGGGTTGTCCCTATCCTAAGTTCTTGAGGTGTGTCGTCGGTTCCTACGTTAATAGGTTCGGTCTCCTCAATGATGGGGGTCCTAGTTTCCCATTTGTCAAGTTCTTTGGCTAGGTGAGGTGGGTAGTCACTTAAGTCAAATTCCCCATAGTCGTTCAGAATTGCATTGCAGTTAAATTAAGACGAGTCATAAGCAAACTTAGCGTTCATTAAGTTGACTCGAGCGAAAAGCTCGGATAGGACAGATATCTCATGGGCAGTCAAAGGCGACACAACAGAGGAGGTGGCCCCTAGAACAAGCTCCAGGTTGTCACCTTCAGTGGGAGTGGGGATGACCCTAGTTGACTCGGCCTCTAAAGCAGCCACAAGCTTGTGATAAAACAGTGGGAATGGGACCTTGACTGGGGCATCAGAAGCGTTAGGAGCTAAGATAGACTCTGACTCAGACTCAGACTAAGATTCTTCTTCACTTCCCTCCTTGAACATAGGGCCTTCTCCAGTTGTAATCTTGAGAATGCGGCCTTGACGATCAGTCCACTTGACAGTTTTCCTCCAGCCTTGCGTAGCTTTCTCTGGGTCAGTATCAGATATTAAGGCGGTGGGGTCAAACTGGTTGTCCTTTAGAGCAATGTTGATGATGTCCTCATAGTCGAGGTGTTTGATGTTATCTTCCCCGAAGAGGAGAGTGATAGCTTGTCCGTCGAGGCACGGGGATGACTTAGACTTAATCGATGCAGCTTCGGTGTTGTCGGGGATGAAGTAGCAGTCTTGGAAGACTTCTACAACCGAGTGTCTGACCTTGGCCACAGAGTCATAGATCGGCTCAGGAAAGCCGTGGTAGAGTTTAGACTCTCCCTCGGGGACAAAGTATCCATTGAGGGTCAGATGATAGGGACGGAGAATAACTCCGTGCTTCTTGCGCTTCCGTACTAGGAGGTTCATCTCCTGGATGTCTTCATCGGTAGGCTCATAGCCTAGCCAGAAGGAAATGTTGGGGACCTTAGCCTGTTTCAAGGGAGGTAAGGTGCTCTTCAGCGGATTGAGGGGTAGATCCGGGAAATAACCCTGGCGCATCAGAATGCGGTTGACTGTAAGGTTGGCAAACCGGTCACAATCAAAAGGTGTTGATTCATCGGATAGGGCATTCACAGCTTGGAATCCCCACATCTCACTGTCGTCCTCCTCAATGGCTTGGGAGGCTATTCCCTTTTTCATGAGGGCTTTGATCGGGGAAGCGGGTATCGTGATCGTCTTCCCGTTGAAGGGGACCCTGATTTTCTGATGAAGGGTTGAGGTAACTGCCTTGACGGCGTGAATCCAAGGGCGTCCCAGAAGCATGTTGAAGGAGGCATCGATGTCGACCACCTGAAAACTGGTTTTCCTTTGCAAAGGTCCGGTTGTAATGGTTAGGGTGATAAGCCTCGCGACCTTACGACGAGTGCCGTCATAGGCGCGTACTCCTTGATTGGTTGGGACCAAATCAGTTTCTTTGATACCCAGTTTGTGAGATGTTTTGAGGGGAATGACATTAACCGCAGATCAATCATCCACAAGAACCATAGGCACATTCTTTTTGAGGCATTGCACGGTGATGTATAGGGCCAGGTTATGGTTGGCTCCAAAGGGAGGGATATCCTCATCAGAGAAGATGATCGGATTGTTCAGGTCGAGGACATCCCTTGTCATGTGTGCCACCACTTCTTCTGGGGAGGAGGTAGAGGGAACAGTCAGTTTTCCCAAGGCTTGCAGAAGAGCTTGCCGATGCTCGAAGGATGTGAGGATCAGTTGCCAAATTGAAATTTCGGCTTTTGCTTTATACAGTTGTTTGAGGATCAAATTCTCGGGAGCCTTTGGTTGAGTGTCCACATCCGGGACCGTCTGGTCATTCGTTATTGGAATGACCGTTGGGTTTTGATAGGGGCGTCCGGACCGGGTAAGATGACCGAACTCTTTTGCCTATTTCTCTTTTCCTGGGACCACATAGACATCCTCAGCATCGTCTCTCCAGATACCATTGATTTCGGGATCTCGAGGGTACCTCGGAGGGGCATTCCTTGGTGGGTAGTTTTTGTGAGGGAAGTTTTTGCGAGGGTAATTTTTGTGAGGGTAATTATTGTGAGGGTGATTATTGTGAGGTTGATTATTGTGAGGTTGATTATGGTGGGGTGCGTGCCAGAATGTTCGCGAGAGCAATCCTTCCTGGTGAGGGTAGTTTTGGGTATTTGGGGGACCCTCCCTCGGGCGTGGTGTTGGAGGAATGAAAATCAATCGGTGGTAAGCGTCATCAAGCCGAGTGATCCTTTCGGAGAGACTGGCTATAGCCTCCTCAACTTGTTGGAACATGACAAGCATGGTTGCGGCACTGAACACGAATACCCCGTCCGAGGCATACTTCTCCAAGGCATTCACCTCGTCATCAATTGGTAGGATGAGCTGTGAGCAGTCTAAGGTTGCCTCATCATCGGAGATAGCATGGATTTCCAAAGGGTTTATGTTGTTATTTGGTTTAGTTGGTGGGGGTAAAGGCAATTCCCCTTTCTCGATCATGTCCTGAATGACGTGTTTGAGCTTGAAACAGGTTTCCGTGTCATGACCTTTCCCTTGATTATACTGGCAGTAGGCATTAGGGTTCCAGAAATGGGATTTCTTAGCATCAGACGGATCCGGAGTGGGTCCGATTTGTTGTAACTTCCCTTGTTCCATAAGTCTTTTCAAGGCGCTTGCATAAGTTGACCCTAGGTTGGCGAACACTCTTTAAGGGCGCTCAACTCTTTTCGCGGTTGGCTCGAGGAGGTTAACCTCGTTAATTTTGTTTGTTTGACCATAGGGGCGAGATCCGGTTGATGTGGATCCCTGGTAGCCTCTACCGGTGGTTTTGGCTAGGACACCCTTTCGGAGGTCGTCTTCGATGCGGGTTCCAAGGATTTGTAGATCTTGGAATGTCTTGATGTTTTGGTATCTCAATAAGTTGGCATATACCGGGCGGAGGTTGTTGACAAACTTCTCCACCAAAGTTGACTCGCTCGGCTTGCTGACCAATTGAGTGCTTACTCTCCTCCAACGGGTTAGGAATTCCGTGAATCCCTCCTTATCATTTTGAGGTAGGACCTCAAGAGTACGGGTGTTGGCTTGAATCTCAACATTATCGGCATATTGCTTAGCAAATTCAACCGCAACCTCGTCCCAGGTAGCGAGGTTCTTTGGGTCAAGTGAGTAGTACCATTGGCGAGGGATCGGTTCCAGGGAGGATGGAAAGATCCGGGTGAAGAGTTCCTGTTTGACCCCTTTTATGGCCATGTAGTCTTTGAAGGCTCGAATGTGGGTGAGTGGGTCCTCCACTCCCTTGAATTTGGGCACATCAGTCAAGGTAAAGTTGTCGGGTAGCTGATCCCCAACGGGTTCAAATCTTCAATTGTTTTTGAGGTGGATGTTGTTACCCCTGGCTAGGAGTTGTTCTTCCAAGAGCTTGAGCCTTTTCTCAGTTTCAGTCAAGGGCGGAGGGCTGTGTTCTCCAGTTTACTTGTTTTCAAGGGTGTCAATACGGGCCTCGACACGGTCTAGGGTGACCTTAAGAGCAGTGAGCAGGCTGGCTAGCTGGGCAGTTGTGACATCTCTGTTGATGTCGTTGTTGGACGAAGCTGAAGACGGGGCCATGGTTCTGAGGCAGAAAAACGGTTCACATTACAACTGAATCTGACACGGTTCAAAGACTGAACGCATACAACGCAAAGGATGGAACAAAGATGAGACTCAACAAGACGAGGATGACCGTGTATGGTACCTCGGTGCTGACTCGATTTATGGTGTGACGGTGTTGACCGAAATTTTGACTCGCGTCCAACGTAGTGGCGTGACGCCGTTGGACGAGTCTCGTGGTAAGATGACTTTTAAGTAAAGACCCATAAGTACGTTTGCTTCGAGTCGATAGACACGAGGCGGGATTGGAATGGTGGACTGAAGTTTTCGAAAATAGAGATTTTCAAAAAGATTCGTTTGTTGCTTTATGGACAGTTTCCGAAGAATAGGGATCTCCGCAAGTCGATCAGTTGAAGGGTTCTCTAAAGTTTGTTTTCAAAAGACGGTTTGAGTTTGAGTCGGCTCGGAAAACAATGTACTGTTTCCAGAGCCGGTTTTTGAAATTCAAAATTGTATGTTTTAAAAATCGGGTTTTCAAATGTTTGAAAAGGTCTCGGGGACGGTGTATGGTCTTCGGGATCTTGAAAATGTCTCGAGAAAAGGGTGTGTACTTCCTCGGGTTTTGAAAGAGCCATTGTCGGCGCGAGACGGGTTAAAATCCGTGTCTTGACGCGGCAATTATAACGGCGTAAAAAGGTGTTTTGAAATGGTTGTAAAAAACCGAGTTTGAAAATCGTCATTAGGACGGCCTAGAAAGGCGTGTTGAAATGGTTATAGAAAACGGAGTTTGAAAATCGTCATTACGACGGCCTAGAAAGGCGTGTTGAAATGGTTGTAGAAAACCAGGTTTGAAAATCGTCATTACGACGACCTAGAAAGGCGTGTTGTTTGAAATGCAACGGTCGGCGAAAGACTGAGGTTTGAAATGGCCATTATAACGACACAAAAAGGTGTTTTTGAAAGTTTGAAAATGATACGGAAGGACTTATGATCACATAACACATAAGCACTCGCAGTTTCATTATATTATGCATAATACTGACACGTGTTTTTGGCTTAAAGGGTAGGTTACACACCAAGCAATCAAACTCCGATTTTCGAGAGGGATACCAATCCAAACAAAATGTGTAAGGAGGGTGCCCTAGCCTCGTGCTCGAAGGTGATGAACGCTCTTTGACGAAACAGAAATGTGTAACGTCAATGGTATGCTTGACTCAATCGGGATTCGAAACGCGGGGATGAGAAAACTCACGCCGACGGGACGAGCCAATTGGTCGAAAAGGGTTAGGCTATGGGCCCGGATAAGGAACCCGGCCGTGACCGTAATATGAATTAATGAATTTCAACCAAGACCTCATTCGAGTCTCACCATCTAGGGATCACAAAGACACAAGAGTCCTAGTTTTCCTCAGCGGAGTCGCCAATCTATGGACATGGCCCACCTACGCGCCAAGCCGATCTGTTGGATGCATAGCGGTCTTTTTGAAAGCCACGCTCGGCGGCGTTAGAATGCTTTCGACCGGATCATTTTAGATCGGTCGGTTTCGTCTTGGCAAGGGTCTCGAAACGATGCAAGAGATGTTCGGAGTCGCCACCAAGCATTTGTGGGATGCTTGGAACCCATTCGAATCCACTTTATACCTCGGTCAAACGGAGGACAAAGCAAGGTTTGACATAGGTACTAAAGATAAGGAATCGTCCCTCTTTAGCATCCTATCTCTAGAATGACTCTCGTATGCCCTGGATAAGGTCGTCCACTATCCAAAGTTTCTGAGTAAGAGGTGAAGGTACGTATTGGTAAGCCCTTTAATCAGACACCCAATCCCGCCCGCGGTAGCGGCCTCTACCGATCGATCTTGGTTGGTTAAATGCAAAAGTTGATAAAATGGGTAAATGCATGAATCCGCATCCACTAGTTTGAACCTAACATGTGAGCTTTCTATGTCGGTTTGTTTAATCCAAGTATCAAGTATAAGATGTCGAGTTGGATTTAACGTTGATTTGCATGCAAGACGGAAATTAAACATCCATTTACCGAATTAGGTTTATGGTGCATAACATGATCCATTTGTCTTAGTAAGGCGTTTTGCAAATATAATGTTGAATGAGCAGATTCGTCATCTGATCCGTCCTGTATTCGGGTTAACCGAAGTCGGGATCGTCCTTGACAAATGCTGGGAGGGGAACACACCCTGCATCAGGCTGCCATAAGAGGCGCGAGCCTATTGGCGACGCTAATGGGTCTGCCATGGTCTGCATCAGGCCACCATAAGAGGCGCGAGCCTGTTGGTGATGCAAAGGGGCTTCCCCTGGTTTGAAAATATAAAAGTAAATGGCCTGTTTAGGCGCGGGTCAACAGACGATGGAAAACGTCTTATGACCATTGAAAAATGGGTGTTTGAACCCGTTTTGATTTGAAAAGGCCGTTTAGGCCGCTTTTGTGTTGATTTGAAGAACGAGACTTGAATAATCTTCATTGTTTTGACAATATTCGATGTCGGGTTCGATTTTGAAAGCTTGACATGAATAGTTTTGAAAATGATTATGAACTAATTATTTTAAGTTCATTTGTATATAATTAGTCAACATTCAATATCGTACTCGGGTTGAAATCCGACATGGTATGTAGAACCAAGGATGACTTTGTGTTGGTGACTAATACATTTGCTTTGAAAATGTAAAGAAATAAGAAAGGCTTTAAAATACCCTTCAAAATGTAAAGAAATGAAATAAAAGGCTTTAAAATACCTTTTAAAATGTAATTAACCAAATATTATCACCGAAATACGGATTTAACCGTCATGGTACTAGGAACCAAGGATGATTAATGCTTTGTGGTTAAAAAGTTGTCATAAGAAAAATGGTTTGAAAATACTTGAAATGGTAAAAACCGATTACAAATATGAAATAAAAATGGAGGAGATGAATAGACCAAACACGGTTTGGATTTAGGCTGGGCAGCTGCTTTAGGCGCGAGCCTGTATGCTACGTAAGTAGCTTCTGCCTCAACCAAAAATCCGGTTTTGGCTCATTCCTCCCATGTTTTGGACCATGTTATGCATGATTTAGCATGTTATAGTCATGAAACAAATGAAAACATGATAAGAGAAGATTTTTACACCCTCATACTTACATGCTAGGCTTGTGGCGAGAAACCGACGTAAGTGTATCAACTTGTTTGGCCGGAAAACTCGGTTTAAAACTGTTTTAGTAAGTAAAAAGAGTGTTTTGTTAAGTTTAGTGATAGTGTAGTGGTCGAGATGGTCGGTCAAGTGATTTAATGCACGATGACGGTACCAAACAATGTGTAAGGCTTGTGTTTACGATCGGTAGGTCATAAACACGTGTCGGATTGTGACTTGAGAAGTCGAGTCTAGAATTTTAAGGGAGAAAAGAGGGGGCGGACACTCGCGTAACTCTCAAATGGTGGCATTTAAGGGGTATTTATAGGAAAATGGGTGGTTGTGTGAGTTTTGAGCGACGTAGCTGCATGGGCTGCTCAAAGAGGCGCGAGCCATGTCGCACGTCTTCGAGGTGTCTTGTCACTATCACACGAGGAAATCATCATTTGTTCTATCCTAGGATTTGGAAGAACATGATTTGTACTTGACTATGTAAGATTCTGGGAAACCTTAACATAGAAGCATTTGAATGGTTTGTTTTTTTTGTTTGACTCGGTTTGACTCGTTGTTGGAGTCGGGATTTGAATTTTGAGTCGGTTTTTGGTCTAGTGTCGGTTTTGACTCTAATTAGTGTCATTGTGACGCCGTCGTCATGCATTAAACACTCCAGGTACTTTTGAAAAGTTTTGAAAAGTTTTATTTTTGAAATCGTTTTAAGTTTTTCGACGTATCGTTGTACACAAACTGTCGATCAAACGCCGTGATTCCTAAGCATGCTGTATTCCGATAATCATCGGGTGTTTGTTGGAGACTCGACAGATACTGGGTATCTACACATATCAAATACAAACAACTTCCCTAATCATTAGTAGAGGCCGCTATCGAGGCGGGCGGGATTAGGTGTTCAGTAAAAGGACTTCCTAATACGTACCCTCACCCCTTACTCCAGATCTCTGTGAACATCCATGTTCATTGGCATCCACGAGTGTCATTCTAGACATAGAATGCTAAGGGTAACGAGTTCTTAGTTTTCATGTCACTACTTTGTGTCTTGACATGACACGAGGTATTCAAACGGCTCCAATTTCCCATAAACATTGGTGGCGACTCCACAAATGCAACGCTTGTCCCAAGCACCTCCGTGGCCCATGTCCATAGTTTGGCGACTCTGCTGGGGATCATACACTTACGTGTTACCTAGGGTGAAACTTATATGAGGTTAAGGAATAGTTTATACGAGACAGTTGTCGGTTTTCATTACTCGACCTTCTTAGGTCATTTTATTCGGCCTTCCTATGCTCAACCCAACCCATTCGACCAATCGTCCCATCTGGACGGTCCAAATTCTTATCTGGGCCTAAGGATAGATAGCGATTGACGTCAACCATACGGTGATACATACTCTTGTTTGTATCAAGGGCTTTCACTACTCGAGGAAATGGACTAGGAAACGACCTTACTCATGTTTGGCACGGACCTCTCCACAGACCAGGGTTTGATTGCTTGGTATGGCAACCCACCTTTTAAGCGAAAACCTTTTAAATACACTCAGCATACCGTTATATTGCCCATATATATGTTTGTATCATATACCTGATCACCATTTTGTAAACAAAACCACGACGAAATTTTGTAAAATAAAATCTTTTTCAAAATGGAAACATTTTCAAAATAGCGCAAATAAGCCGAAACTCTGTCCAAATGTCGAGTCAAACATCGGGCCTCGAACCCATTTCAAAACCCCGTGTAAAAAAAAAGAAAAAAAATAATAAAAAAAAAACGTTTTTTAAAAAAAAAAACATTTTAAACAAAAATATTTTCAAATCATGTAAATGTAAATGTGTAAATTCAATTGGGCTAAGTTAGAGTCAAAATCCAAACCGACTATGTCCTAGTCGGAACTCTGTCGAGTCATGAACCCGTCTTCCTTTACATTTTGGGTATTTTCGAACTCAAGTCAAGTCCTATGGCGTCACGCCGTCATTTTGGACCCCATACCCCAATTCAGTTAGGATCTAAATATTTTCGACACCTCGACTCACACATTCGAGTCAACACACCGAATTCTCCTAATGACACGTTCGGGACACACATACCCGAACCTCGAGTCAAGTCTATCTTAAAACACACGTCTTAGAATCAACACGTGTCATCAATCCCGTCAATCCACTCAACTATGCAAATGTCACTCCATCAAAGTCAATACTCGAGCCTAAGGTCAAAGTCAAACACCGTGAGTCCAAACACGAGAAGTCACTCATGACAGCTCGCGATTTCACGAGTCAAGAGTTCAGTTATCCCGTCTCGTCCTCATATATTTTCCTTCGTATATCCCTTGTTTGTCTCCTTAGTATGCGTGATCCTATGTCGAATCAAGTTGTAACGCGCGCCATTTTCTTCTCGGTAGGAATTCTGAGATTTCCAATGAAAATGTTCAAGAACGTTTATCTGTCACCGTCGAAGAACTAAGTACTACAGTCATTAAGCTTCAGGCCACCGTCGAAGACTTGAGCGCTCGTGTCATAAATATGGAAAACAAGATAGACATGATGAAACCTTTACCATCTTCTCGCACCTCAAGGCCAGGTCATAGCTTCAACACAACTCACCCACCTAAGAAGGCCAATGAAGACAAGGGAGTCAATCTCTTGGAAACTCCACCCAGAAGGTCGGGACGAGCTCATAGAGAATTCCTTGACCTTGGAACCACATATGAAGTAGCTCTACAAAGACTGGTTTTCCAGGGAAAACTTCATCCAATTGGTCCAACCCCAGACCCTGAAAAGATATTGCCTAGGTAGAAGGGCAATTCATATTATCAGTACCATCCAGGTAGGGGACACGATACGGAAGAATGCTTTTATCTAAAACATATTATTCAGGATATGATCGAAGAGGGCAAGCTTCCAGTGCCACCTTCCGTCAAGCGATCCAAGAAGATCGACCCTCTTGGGTCTAATATCAATAAACATGACCATGAATCATCCCTATACTATTCTCATCTCCTTGATCCTCGTGACGACGGAGAAATCAATGTCCTCCAAGACGACGATATCCAAAGTGGCATGCTCATGCTTTCCATTGCCTTCAACAATAAATTTTCCAAGTTATAAGGAGCCATTGATAACCTAAACTCCCAGCTTTCCAACATGGAGAACCAGTTTACTGAAATGGGTAAGAAGCTTGATGCCCAACCTCTCAAGATGAAAAGCGTCCAGACAAACCCTCAACTTGACAGTTCTAAGGAGAAAGCAAAAAGTGAGCAATTTATTCCTAGTTCTTCTCATCCAGGAATCAAAATCAACAAAGGCAACCTCTTGGAGCCTTCGTCAAAGAAACCTAACAATTCTCCAAGGTCATTCACAAAGGCTTTTGACAAGAAAGATACACCCCTTAGGAAATTTACCAACATTGGTATTACATACAACGATGCCCTTCAGAGACTCATGGAGCGACGAATGTTGAAGCCTATCGGTCCTACACCTGACCCAGAGAAGAAGTCTAAATTTTGGGATGAGAATGCCTACTGCAAGTACCATAGAGGCAAAGGGCATGATACAGAGAAATGTTTCAAATTAAAACATGTCATTCAGGATATGATCGAAAGCGGGAAGTTGTCCCTCTCAACCTTTAGCCCACAAGGCAACTTAGGCAATCCTCATGGATATACCACTTATCAAGAAACTCTTCTTGACTGTTATCCTTCAAGTATTCCCAATGATGAGGATGAGGTGCTCAAATGGGTGAATGCTCAAAGTCAGATATCAAAGCCAGTTGCTGGAAAAGAAAATGTTCAAGCGTGGGCCGATGATTACGAGTCTGGATCTAAGATTGAGTCAGAGTCCAAGCCCGAGTCCGAGTCCTAGGCTTTCTTTCCCATATTTTTTCTAGTATCTTTCTTTGTGTCCATTTCCATTTCTAGTGATAACCTGGGGGCTGTCCCATGAGTCATGTCTTTTTGATTCTATATTAAATACATTCATTATTCGTAGCAATAAAATTACACTTTTTAATCCACATATTTTATCTTATCTCTTCCTTTACCCTTTTCCTGTGACAACAAGAATTGATTTGAGACATTTTAAAACGAACAACACATGTCAGTCGATGTGAGTATACTTAAATGATGTTCCATTCCAAGTTGTAGAGGACCCGATACTCCGTATCCATTTTCTTACCTATTCCATGCCTGGCAAGAGACTCCTCACTATACCCCAGTTTAGGACGAGCCTATCTCAAGAGATTCTAGGACAAATCCAGACCATCTCCCTTGTTAACGATCCATGACGGAAGACAAGCCCATTCTCCACAATAAACATGTAATACTACGGTTTTCTATGTCTTTGGGTACTCTATCGAGTGGGACTTACTATGTCGAGTAAATAGTTTTTGACGCAAAACAGTAGTCTGCCTGTAGGGCACTCGATCGAGTAAGTTAGATACTCGATCGAGTAGGGGGCACTCGATCGAGTAAGTGCCTTACTCGATCGAGTAAGTGAGTTTACAGGCTGAGTTTTGACGGGTTTTGTTAATGATGCGAGATTAATATATAATGAGTTCCGTCACTTTTTGTAAACCTCGTTATCATTCTAAAAACCTAAATTACGAGAAAGAAGTTACGTAAGTTGATTCATCGCATCATTAGAAAATCCCCAAGGCTAGGAGAGTCTGATCATCTTGTTATTTACGCCGTTGTGATCATCGTGTCAAGGGTAAGTTCCTTGTATAATTTTTATAGCATTTGGTTGAGTTTCTTTAAAACCCTAATTGGGTGATTTTGAGGGTTTTGGGTGATTTGTATGTATGTGGTAGTAATTGAATGTATACATGTTATATGAGGAGGATTCGTAGATGAGAATTCTGATTAGCTGCTAGATCGTCTGTGGTGGTTGCTTTTCCAGGTAGGGTTTTCCCTACTCAGTATTTATTACATAAGTGTGGTTGGTGATTACTGTTGTTGTTGTATATCGTATTGGCATTGGAATCTGATTTGGTGATTGTTGGTAGTGTAATGTGATTGTTGTTGTATAACTGTCTGTGATCTTCGGGGCGCGTCCCTGGCTGAGTGGAGTCACTTGCGGGAGTGGCTTCACGCCCTTGGTTCGCCCTCTGTGGAACCCGCCACAGGAGGGGATGTGCACATTAAGGAAACTTGGGTTTTATCGCTCGATGGAGATGAGCGGGGATTTGGTGGGTACGGCTGCGGTCCCCCACTGGCGGCGTGGCGTACTTGTTGCGCTGTTTGTGCAGTTTGTGATATTGTTCCTTTATGGTATTTATTTTATGTAATTAGTACTGACCCCGTTTAAATGTTTTAAAAACTGTGGTGATCCATTCGGGGGTGGTGAGCAGTTATTAAGCCAGTATGAGACGATGCGTATGGGATAGCTGGGATGAGTTATCACGTAGCAGTTTTAGAAGTCTTCCGCTGTGTTGAACTTTTTGTAGTTGTTTAGTAGTTGAGAGTTTTGAGAACCTTGTATTTTTTTTCCTTTAACAGTTTTGGAGTTTGGCTTGTATCACTTAAACTTGATTATCATTTAAATACGTTTCGTTATTGTCTATTTGAGTATCATTGCCTCGCGTAACCGAGATGGTGACGTTCTCATACCTTAAGTGGTCTTGGTAAGGCACTTGGAGTATGAGGGTGTCACAAAGTGGTATCTGAGCGACGATCCTGAAACATGTAACCAATGAACCTAATGAACATAGGGAGTCAAACTAAAATGAACCTGGGAAGGAGTTGTAGGAGCTAATGCAAAGACTTGGGAGACGTCCTAAAGTCGCGAACTCGCTCTACAATTTTAAACCGGTCACTATGGGGTGTCATGGGATCCCTATGTGTTTGCCGATGTTCTATTGCGTATGTTGAATGATGTGTTGTATAGAAATGTTTCAAAATGATTGTGGTGGAATGAGGAATGTGGTAAATGATAAAAGTGTTGTGAATAGGCATGTTGCATGATAGTTGGTTTACAACGTTGTTTGGAATTGTTGGAAAAGTATATGAGAATGATGAATGATGTGGTGGAAAAAGGAAGTAGTTCATATATGATAATATGTGATGAATAATGATGTTGCAGGATGAATGATTTATAATGTGGCAATTTTAGTAACATGAGATTAGGTGATGTGATATGGTTATGCATGATTTTGTTTCCGTAAAGTAATATAATAAAGGCATATACTATATGCATACTTTAGATAAAGTGTATGATGGATGATGGATAATGTTGCATAAGAATATGATTTCATGATTTAAGCATGTTTATATGACTGAAGTGGATTTTTTTTTGTAATGTTTATATGTTAGTAACACATGAATGGGAGTTTGATGTTATATATTATGTCATTGTTGTACGAAAAGTTATAGAATAAAGGCATGTGGGTAATACATGATTGACAAGTTGAATAATATATGTGCATGATGAAAGTTGTTGTTTGGCTTTGTAAATAGTAACATATGGTTAGGGATACTGGTTTTATGAGTATTGAGTTGTTTTTTTTACCTTGTTGTTGTTTAAGTTGTTTGGTAGTAAAAATCGAATAGTTATGTCGTCTGATTACAACGAAGTTATCTTTAAACTGTTATAACTAGAGATGCATAAATTATTTTAATGTGATTCCAATTGGAGGTGATAGCTTGTTCTGTTACGATTCTAAAGATAGGTCACACGCCCAAAACGACTAAGAAACGAGTGAGTTATGACCGTTTTACGAAAATTGAACAGTGATGAAAAATGCGTAGGGTACTCGATCGAGTGGCCCTCACTCGATCGAGTGCACCTCTTGTTACTCGATCGAGTAAGGGTTACTCGATCGAGTAGCCCTAGTAATTTTTTTTACGAGCTTCTGACCATCACCTACTCGATCGAGTAAGTCACTTACTCGATCAAGTGACATGTACTCGATCTAGTGACCCTTGTTTTGGGTCTATGCTTATCTTTTGACTTCGTTGCCTATTATGTTTGATTCAAAGATGTTCTTTGGCTTCTTCATGCATTGTTTTACGTATGTGTTGGTCCTGATGCGTAAGTTACCTAATCTTATGATGTAAGGAGTGGCACCTGTAGTGAGTACGAGTTCGGTGGGGAGGACATGAGTTATATGTGGTTGTGATAGGTAGTGGGAAAGAAAAGGAAGATTGGTAAGGCTTATTGAGGCATGGAGCATGTTTTGGTGAGATGAGATGAGTGATATGATTGTGTGTTGAGTAATGTAAAAGTAAGTGAAGGTGGGCAAGGGATGATGTGAGTCTAAGGAACGTGAGAATGAAAAGATTGAAAGGAAGGTTGTGGATAGTAGCAACTTGAGATGTGTAAAGAATTATGGAGGGAGATGGTTAGGAATTGTATTGGTTAAGAATATATACAATGAAAGGACGTTTTAGAGGGATTGAGAATAGTGGTATACAGTGGACTTAATGGAGACATGTCGCGACGTGGATTTACAGATAGTGAGTGAGTTTGGGAATTTGTAGTATCAAGAGGTGAAACTAATGTTTGATTTCCTTGGGCAAGTAACGGTATGAAAATGAGTTTTGGAATTCAAAAAAAAATGATGATTGGTGATGAGTGTGAGTGATAGCATGAGATGGTCTGGACTGATTGGTGATAAGTGTGAGTGATAGTATGATAAGAGAAGATCCATGGTAAGAAAGAGTGAGATGATACTGATATGAAATAATGGGATCCGAGTTTTGGAGCAATGAGATGGTAACCGGAGCACTAAAGAGTTAGATAGAAGTAATAAGGAGTTGAATTATTAATTGGTATTGTTGAGTGTAAAGAGAAAAGAAGGATAAAAGTAAGCTAAGAAAAATGTTGACCGGAGTTATGTGATACAGAAGTAAGGAATCGTCGAGATGTATGATGCTATCATGAGGGTGTGAGTTGATGGTTATATTGGAGTTCCAGGACAACATGATTAGTCATAAGATTCGAGGAATTAAGGAAAGTAAACAGCAGGGTAAAGAATTTGCATGATATGAGATCTTAGTGGTGAGTTGGGTGATGATACGTGCATTTTATATAGTCTTTTTAGGCCTTTTCATGCACGTATTTCTATGCTTTTATCGTGGTTTTATGCTACGAAATGCCCCGAATATGCTACTTTGGGTTATTTTGTCTTATTTGCAGGAATGAACCAGAAAGTAGTGAAATCGAGCCATTTATCGTCTGTTTTGCATGCATTTGGAGGAAGAGTGAATTTGGAGCGAAAATATTGCTGTCTTGGGATGCGTGAAGCTGTTTCGGGAGCTAAAAGGACAAGTCAAAGTCAAACTAACAAGATTTATGAGCTGCTGAAGTTAGTTCTCACTCGATCGAGCACTTTACTAGTCGATCGAGTGGTTTTAGATTCAATAATTAGTCGATCGAGCACTTTATATGGTCGATCGACCAGTTGCTTATTTGTGTTTAGTCGATCGAGTTCTTTGTTTGGTCGATCGAACGGTCTGAGCTCTATTTTACTCGATCGAGTAGTTTAAAACCACTCGATCGAGTGGATTCTCTTACGGGCTGGGCTTTTTAGGTTTATTTCCGTCATTAGGTTAAATAATTCCTATTTTCTTATAAATAGGAAGGTAGGACGTCAGTTGTATCCTCCGCTTTTTCTCTCCGACACCACTTACGTTACTTTGACTGCTCCTACTTTGTTCCTCTATTCCGGATTTATTTCAGTAACATTTCTCTCCCTTTTCCTCTTTAATTTAATGTTTATTTCTCTTCCTCTCTTTAGTACTTATGTTCTTTATTTAATTATGTCTAGCTAATTCCTTTAGTATGTTAGGACTAGGGAAGCCGTGGTAGCAATATGTTAGGATTGACATGATTAGATTAGTTTGCGATAAGAATTGCATTAAGCAATATAATTGTGATTAGGTTGAATGAATGCATGCAGGAGACCGATTTATTTAGTTACCCCCGACCTGGATCGAAAGATTGGAAGGGAAGGCTTGCTTAATTACAATAGGTGATACCTAATTAGGGCGAAAGCTAAGTTAGGGAGACCCTAGGGCGATTAGAGACCGAAAGGGTATAATCGTAGGTTTAAGGACCGAAAGGTGACGACCTCGCTCTTCTTATCAATAATTTAATCGACTCAGTTGACCCGATAGTGTAGCTGCCATGGTAGACCGATTCCTAGCATATTTCTCTCCTTTATCTGATTTACCCTTGCATTTCTTCATTATTTTCTCTTATTCATTTCCCTCTTGCTTTAGCCTCATTAGTTTAGTCAAAACAATCAAAACCCCCAACTGTGACATCAGACAGATAGAATAGACAAGTAGATAGTAAACCGCCTCCCTGTGGAGATCGACCCTACTTACCGCTGACTTCTGTTGGTAGTAATTTAGGTATTTATTTTTGGTACATAACGACCGTATAAAATTTTGGCGCCGTTGCCGGGGAGGCAACTATTTATTTATTTGTTTAATTCTGCCTGTTTTTAGTCTCAAGGGATTTTTCCCTTGAGGTCGTTCTTATCTTTTCTTTAGTGCTGTTTTGATAGGCCTTACAGGTTCTACCTAGACAGTTCTAGGTGAAAGATTGTCAAAGGGAAGGCTTGAGTACCTTTGACCCGTCACTTATGTCCCATTATATGGCACAGCAGGTGATTTACTGCGGGAGATGTGGTGCTGCTGAGCACAATGTAGTTCTTTGTATGGCAGAAAATGACGCGGTCTACGAGTTCAAGCGTTGGGGACGTGTTAGCCATTCCCCTGTAGTTGTGCCGCCACATCCACCCTATCAATGGCCACCGCAACAAGATCCTCCTGGTATACAGAAAGAAGAACTTGCAGAGCTGAAATCTTTGTTGGAGACACTTACATTCCAAATGCAAGATGATGATAGACGCACTTGTGCGCGAGTTGACAAGCTCGAGTCTGAAATTGCTCAGTTAGTAGCTGAGTCAGATAGTTGGCAACCAGAAGAGGTATACTTTACCGAGAGCGGTTTTTCCCCTGAAGAACCCGTGTTGCCCGATGCTGAGGATGATTTATATGACTCGGATGACGAATTTCTATCATACTTCAAAAGTTTACACGAGGATTTCAGCGTTGTACAGGAAGAATCACTCGATCGAGTGACTTATAATAGTCGATCGAGTGAAATTCCAGAAGAACCAGTCGATCGAGTAGTTCAAATCACTCGATCGAGTGATAATCAGGAGGAAAGTACTCGATCGAGTAATAATTCTGCTCGATCGAGTGAGTTGGCCAGTGGGAGCTTTGATTCGTCACTTGGGTTCATTCTAGATGACGATTTTGATGATGATAATGGTTACGGTGAATCACCCCTTTTCAAGGCCGAGTTGGATGCACTTGAGGCTGCGATTTACGGGCTGAAATCCACTGAGGGGGGGTGATGAGGAAGCACCTGAGTCGGTAATTGCTCCTAGCCCGGAAGAGGTAATAAATTCTTTTATCTATGATTCCTTCGTTGAGAGCAACCAACCGGAGGTAGTTAACGATAATTCCATTATTGTTTGTTTGAATAATATAATGCCTCATATTACTCATGCTTCGTATTTCAATAACATACCCTCTCCCAGATGGTTAATTAATTTAACTGTCTTTCACCGTACTTGTCATGCCAAAATTGTTAATCTGAAACAGGATCATAATTTATCGTATACTGCTCCCGCGCTCCTATATTTTGTGGATAAATTTAGGAGCTCTCATAGGAAATTTGTTAGACTTAGATGTTTATATACTTTTATTTCCTATGCTTGTATTCCACTTTGGTGCTACTTATGCTTTTGTGTAGCACATGCGCAGATGTATGATTTAATGCTGCGCGCTTTGAGCTGTTTTGATTATGACTAATTAGAGAGGCTCGAAGAAAAAGAAGGTCGAGCTAGGACCTGACTGAAGCTAGCGCTACCCGGGAGGCAACCCGGAGTTTTTATTTTGCATTTTTATTTCATTTCAGTTGTAATAAATGGTCTTCATACCATAGACTATCTCAGTATGCTTGTTTAGTTAGTTTGCGGGCTGTTTTTATTTGCGTTTTGCAGGAATACACTGAAGATCACTCGATCGAGTACTTTTTGTACTCGATCGAGCACTTTTACTGATAAATCCTCTCGATCAAGCATTTATTTTACACGATCGAGCACCTGCAAAAAGATAACTACTCGATCGACCTACTTTCCTTTCGATCGAGCAGTTTTGGATGCCCATTCATTCGATCGACCACTGTTCGAGTACCATCGAGTGCTTTTGACTTGGGTTAGCTTCCGGAGACGGTATTCCGGGCCTTTAGCAACCTCCCATGTTCATGGTCGGTTTGGGGAGGTCCTTTCTTCGCGCAATCTTGTAAGTTTTCCGCATTTACTCTCTTTCTCTTTTAGTTTGCATTTCCTTTCCATGTTTTGGTACAAAGAGGGCATTGTACGGTTTGGTTTGGGGAGGATATGCATCCATATCTGTGTCTGCATCTTGTTTTTATTTGCATTTCTGTTATCACGTTTATTTCCGTATGCATTGTTGTTTATTTTTCATATAAAATTTAAAATCTCATAAAAATTAAAAAATTGAAAAATTTCAAAAATTTCACGTTTATTTTAGCATATAGGTTGAGTTGGAACGGTCGATTTCAATGATGAAATTGCACTATTATTTGTCTTTTTGCTTAAGCCTTGCAATAAATTAATATCTTTCTAGCTTTGTCTTTTGCATGTCTACGAGTTAATGTTAAAATTTAGCTGAACATATAGACTTGACCTGAAAATTTTGGCAACCTACTTATAATTTTTAAGGATTAGAGCCTTATAAACTGGTGACATTCATGACCGGTTTCATGTAGGATTGTGAGTAGTTACTCCTTGCATAGCATGTTTATTAATTTGCACGTATATGAAATTCAATTGCTTTTTGCCTTCATACATTCGGGTCAGTGGTTGGTGTCACATGTAGGGAGGTGCTTACAATTCCCCTTTCTTTCATTTTTACCCA
The DNA here is from genome assembly GCF_048544455.1 of Silene latifolia. Classification (NCBI taxonomy): domain Eukaryota; kingdom Viridiplantae; phylum Streptophyta; class Magnoliopsida; order Caryophyllales; family Caryophyllaceae; genus Silene; species Silene latifolia. The sequence goes on along the minus strand of NC_133537.1, from coordinate 23,508,820 downwards.
TTTAACTCCACATTAGCCAAATTTGCCTATTGACCCTTAGCTACATCTCAAATTTAGCCTGCCTTGTCAAGCTAGTTTAGATTGTTCTGCGGTATATTGTCTATTGTATCAAGTTTGGCTTGTATTTCATGATTCGGAGTTGGTAATCTATGAAGAAAGGGGGGATGATGAAAAAAAAAACAGAAAAAAAACGTGAAGAGAGAAAAAAAAAGAATTTGAAAAAGAAAAGAAAAGAAAGAAACCGAAAAAAATAGAAAAAGAAAAAAAAGATGTTGTTTGATGAGATGGTTTCACTCCTATGCTTTATCTATATCATTTGAGAGGTATTTTCAGTTCGGTTTGGTGAGTTTTATGCCAAATGAAGGGCATTGTGCTTATTCTATAAATGAGTTGGAATTGGATGTTGTTATATGGTTCTGTTTAGGTACTAGCTTGATCACCTATACCTCCACATTCCCATAAATGTTTTGCCTTTTCTTACCCATTGCCTCACTTTACCATATTTTTGTAAGCCCTCGGCTGTGACAGGACCTTGTTTGGTTGGAATGTGTGTACGGTAGCTAGAATTGTCTATCATATTAGTTGCATGCATGTTTATGTGGGTCGTAGTCCAGGTGAGCGACTATTTTTTTCTTTCTCTCTTACATATATATGTTCTCCCTTTGCTTCATGAGAGAAGAGTGACCCGTGAGAGTCCATTATTAAAGGTCTTGCAAGGTCGACGGTTCAGCTTTATTATAAACATCTTACAACTCGTTTGCGTTTGACTGTTTGCTATAAGTGTTAGTTTGCTTGCATTAAATTGGTTTAAGTGGGCATTTGTAGCTAGCTCTGAGTTATCTTTTCCGTTCCATTAGTTTGCATTTAGTTTACTCGAGGACGAGTAAAGGTTTGGTTTGGGGAGATTTGATACGTGCATTTTATATAGTCTTTTTAGGCCTTTTCATGCACGTATTTCTATGCTTTTATCGTGGTTTTATGCTACGAAATGCCCCGAATATGCTACTTTGGGTTATTTTATCTTATTTGCAGGAATGAACCAGAAAGTAGTGAAATCGAGCCATTTATCGTCCGTTTTGCATGCATTTGGAGGAAGAGTGAATTTGGAGCGAAAATATTGCTGTCTTGGGATGCGTGAAGCTGTTTCGGGAGCTAAAAGGACAAGTCAAAGTCAAACTAACGAGATTTATGAGCTGTTGAAGTTACTTCTCACTCGATCGAGCACTTTACTAGTCGATCGAGTGGTTTTAGATTCAATAATTAGTCGATCGAGCACTTTATATGGTCGATCGACCAGTTGCTTATTTGTGTTTAGTCGATCGAGCTCTTTGTTTGGTCGATCGAACAGTCTGAGCTCTATTTTACTCGATCGAGTAGTTTAAAACCACTCGATCGAGTGGATTCTCTTACGGGCTGGGCTTTTTAGGTTTATTTTCGTCATTAGGTTAAATAATTCCTATTTTATTATAAATAGGAAGGTAGGACGTCAGTTGTATCCTCCGCTTTTTCTCTCAGACACCACTTACGTTACTTTGACTGCTCCTACTTTGTTCCTCTATTCCGAATTTATTTCAGTAACATTTTGTTGGAGCTGGTGTCCTCCACAAATTAGTGTGATAACATTTGTAAATCTCTTACAGGTTCACAAGGGTATACTTCGTATATTTAATCAGTTGATTAACGTTTACCTAATAACGGTTGGCTTGCTAGAAAGTTTGACGTTATTATCATACAGATGGCGGTGATCAACTGGTCCCTAAAGGTCACACCTATAGGACGTGTTTGAGAAATGTGGTTATAGAAATATAATTACATTGATGCCCAAAATGACTAAAAAGTTAGTCAATGTGTTGATGAGATAATTATTTAATGAAAATTAAATAATATTAAGTTGAGACGAATTAACTATCAATTCGTAAATTAAATATAATAAGTTATATTTAAATTAAATATATATAAGGTTAGTTTGGACGAATTAATCTGTTAATTCGTAGTTAAATATAATCAGTTGTATTTAATATCAACAAGTTGAATGTGTCATAGTGGTAATAGTGAGGGTACACAAGCCAAGAGGTCATGGGTTCGATCCTCACTAGATGACAATTTAACACACTTTATATATTTTTGGAAAGACCAAAATAAGGAGAAAAATACTCCTTATTTCGGTTCACTTGGCCGAAATTAGGGAAGTTTTTCTTTTCCTAATTGACTCCAAGTTTGGTCCTATAAAAAAGAAAGGTAGAGAATTATTTTTACCCTAATGCTTTTTCTTGACCTTGCCTCCTCTTTCTCATCACAAGAACACAAAGACAATTAAATTTTACAGAAAATTTTAGATTGATTTCTAGCATAATCAAAGGGCATATCTCAGATCGTCTTGGGTGCAACTAATAGGCGAATATAAATTTTGATATTGTTCTTAGGCCATATTTGCTAGGACCGAAGGTTAATTCTAAATCTTTTTACTTATGTTTATGTATTTTATTTTATGACCTTAGATCATCTTTATTAAATCGTTATAATCCTTTTAGTTTAAGGGAAGTATACAGATTTATTTCCCACAAGTGGTATCAGAGCAATAGGCTACGATTTTAATTTCGATGATTTTCATAAAATTTGTATGTGAACAATAGGATTTTCGAAGAAAAAAAAAATTAGGGTTTCGAATTTATTTTTTGTGGTTCGAAAATTTTTTTGTGCCGTTTTTTTCCTGCCGTTTTTTCTTTCTGTTTGATGATATTTTTCCATTCCATTTTTCATATTATAGTTTATAATCAGTTAAAATTATCATATGAAGAATTGGTAGTTTTTGATTTAATGCAGATTAAGTTAAAATTAAATGGAATCGTCATGTTTATGATAAAAAGATTGTTTTTGCTATATAGTTTTTGGCATATAAATTTATCATGTTTATTATTTCATATGCTAATCATGTTCTAATAGCAAAGGTAAACAATTTAGTCATCAAATCTTGTTTTAGGGCATATTGCCGCAAAAAGAAAAAAAAAGGAGGCCGCTTTTTTTAGGGTTTACCGAAAAAAAAAAAAAAAAAACTTTATTTTAATTTTTTTTTTTTTGGTAAACCGAGAAGAAAAAAAAATAGGAAAGTTTTTTATTTGCCTTTTTGCCGAAAAAGAGAGAAAATATTTATGGAAAGTTTTTCCTTATTTTTCTATTTACCGAATTAAAATAGGAAAAAGTTTTTTTTTTAATTTCAGCCGTGACAGCTGAAATTTTTTTTTAAAAAAAAAAAAAAAAAAAAAAAAAAAAAAAAAACTAGTTTTTTTCTTTCCAGCCGTGCCCAATTTAAAAAAAAAAAATTGGATTTTGTTTTTTTTTTATTTTGGCCAATTAGTTATTGTGAATCGGTTCACAATTTAAAGATACCGAGTTATTTTAAAGCGGTTTAAAATTTTGACGGATAGAATTCATATTACAAGTTTAATATGGATTGAAATGAAATTAATGTGATTAAATTGCGGAATTGTCACTTAATTTAATTTAAATAGGTGGTTTGGATAAATTAATCAACATAATTTATCTATTGTATTATGTATGTTTAATTTATTTTAGTTGATGCTTTTAATTATGTTGAATGAATCGAATGAATGAATTTTATTTACGTATTTAATTTTGCAATCGGTTGTAATTTGTAATACTTAGTGTGGCCTTAGTCAATTATGTTTTCGTAATGAAGGAAACATGATTTTTATGTAATTATGAGATCTCGAATCTCCTTTATTTTAGTTTTGGGTTTTGAAATTAGAATGTAATTAATAGGTCAATTATGTAATTTTATTTATTGTAATTTCAAAGAAGACTAAAGATGAAGATTCAAGCTCACTCCCGCTACATGGATCAAGATGGAACATCAAGACAAGCTTCTCGGGTCCAAGGATGGATTCCAAACTTGTATTTATTGTTCATTTTGATAGGATAGGCCACACTAGGACTTTTACTATTTTTTTTTACGTTTTTCATTTTATTGCTTTTCATTCACATGCTAGTAATTGCATCATATTCCGCCTAAAACCAAACCACCTACTACTAAAATGCATGAAAATTGACTCATATAGTTGTATGTTAAGTTTTCATGGACATGCAGATGTCACAGTCTATATAAGCCATCACTTTAGTTTAAATCATTCTCGCATGCTAGATTATAGTTCACTTAAAATGAATTAAAAAGTTGATGGGATCTTCCTCTAAAACGGAAATTGAGATTAGTCTTTATAAGGGCAAACATCTATGAGTCCCTTCTTCGTCGGTAGGCCTAATATGACCCCTTCTACGTTGGGTAAGTAGTTGTGTTGACTTAGTTTACCTCAACATTGTAGTCCGAAGAGTTTCTCGTGATTATGATGGACTAAAGATAGTATTTACAGAAATTTATCGACCAAGAATTCTAACGATAGAATTAGCTAACATGTTAGCTTATCAATTTACAGAGAATTGAGTCTTGGGGTCATTTATATAATTCTTGAGGGAGGTCAATTGTATAAATGTTTTTGAGTCTTCGCGTTATGACATTAGTTCATTAGACTTAAAATAAAAACGATGCATGCTTATTATTTTATTCTTCTTTCGCAGTGTAGTACACGCTTATTATCAATAATACTGTTACAACAAATGGCTGGAAATAACGCAATCCCAATGCCTAGTGCCACACTAGATCGTTCGTCCTGGCTTAAAATGTTCATGGACCAAATGAATCACCCACTCGATCAAGAATGATGGGTCCAATTTTGCGGATCGGGAGGCGGCACTACGGAATGCCGCCATCGCTGGACGGTAAGCTCGGGTATTTAACTGAGCCAATACCGGTCAACCCAGGCCCAAATGCAGGAATCAACGAGTCACTCGCTTATAGTGATTTCGTTATGGAAGCGGGTGCGATAAAGAACGTACTCATCTTTGCAATGGAAACCAATTTGCAGAGACGCTTCATTGCCCAAGGTGCAAACAAGATTTTCACCACGCTCACTAACGAGTTCTCAAAGGCACCGAGAATCGTTACATATGAGCATACCCGTCGCTTCTTTGATGCGAAACTCCAGAAGGCCAACCGGTTAGCCCACACATTCTTCACATGATTGAGAATGTCGAGAAACTGAGTCACCGAATTGTAGAATCGGTGAGAGCATTGTCATTGACCGAATGCTTCATTCTCTTCACGATGGTTTTGCCCTTTTCGGGCGAACTACTACATGAATGACTTGAAAAAGAGTCCTCATGAGCTACACTCCCTTCTCGTACAGACCGAGAAGGATATGAAATTGAGTGGGAGCATGAAGCAGGATGTTCTCACGATTCACAACAAGAGTAAAGGTAAGGGCAAGGCTCATGGCGACCTAGCTGTAGGTAAGCCAAAGTTTAAGAAGCCAGGAAACGGTAAGAGTGCGCCTGGTGAGACTAGTGGCTCACAGGCAAGACAAAGAGCAAGGGCGGTGACATAGAGTGCCACCATTGTCATAAGACTGGACATTGGAGGAGGAATTGTCCCGTCTACCGTGAGGACATCAAGGCGCCCGCGTCGTTCTGTTGGTATGTCATCTTATATTCATATGATTGAGAATAACCATACAAGTTTCGGAACTTGGGTACTAGATACTGGTTGTGGTTCTCATCTGTGTAATCATTTGCAGGGCCTAAAGAACATCATACCTCTCGAAAAAGGTGATGTGGACCTGCGAGTCGGGAATGGAGCACGAGTAGTCACGCCTCGAAGGGAACATATGTAATCCAACTCCCTAGTGGTTTTGAGTTATCTTTAAATAAATCACATTACTATGTACCCAGTTTATCTAAGAACATTATTTCTGTTTCCGTGCTTGATAAAGACGGTTTTACATTTTCAATAAAGGATAATAGTTGTATTTTCTCTTTTAATGAAATGATTTATGGCAAAGCAGTTTCCATGAATGGAATTTATATCTTAGATCAAACCACGGAAGTATTACACATGAATAATAAGAAATTAAAGGTTGGTGACAAAGATCAAACCTATCTATGGCATTGTCGAATGGGACACATAAATGAGAAACGCGTAAAGAAACTCGTCGATAATGGGACTATTCCCTCATTCGGCTTTTCTGCATATGGCACGTGTGAATCATGTCTCATTGGCAAGATGACTCGAATTTCCTTCAAAGGTGTTGGAATGTGCGCTAGTGACCTATTAGGACTCATACATACGGACGTATGTGGACCTATGTCAATTACCGCTAGAGATGGCTATAGATATTTTATCACTTTCACGGACGATTTGAGTAGATACGGATATGTCTACTTAATGAAGCATAAAAGTGAGTCCTTTGAGAAATTCAAGGAATACCGAATATGGTACATGTAAACCAACTGGGTAGAAAGATTAAAGCACTCCGTTCGGATCGGAGTGGCGAATATCTTTCAAATGAGTTTGATCAACACCGAAAGATCGTGGAATCGCTCTACGCTTAACTCAACCTGGAACACCTCAATTAAATGGTGTGTCCGAACGGAGAAATCGAACCTTACTTGATATGGTTCGATCCATGATGAGTCACACAAGAGTGCCGAATCATTATGGGGTTATGCTCTTTTGTCGGTTGCTCTTATACTTAATCAAGTCCGTCTAAAGTCACGACCAGACTCCATATGAAATGTGGAAGGGAACAGTACCTAACTTGTCCTTTATTCGGGTTTGGGGCTGCGAGGCTTAGGTCAAGTGGAGACACGAGGATACGCTCGGCCCGCGATCGGTCAAGACATACTTTATAGGTTATCCAAAAGGAACATTTGGTCATTACTTCTATTCGCCAACCGAACATCGAGTTTTTGTTGCGGCTAGTGCGACGTTCTTAGAGAATGAATTTCTCGAGAACAAGTCGAGTAATAGAACCTTCGAGCTGTCGGAGATTCCAGAACCAACAACCGAGGAACAGATGGAGGAAGCTGTACCTCCAACTGATGATACGGTTAATATTCCTGAGGAACCTAGGAGGTCGGGTAGAGACTCTCATCCTCCGGACAGATACATTGGTGTGGTCGAGGAGAATGACGTTTTACTTCTAGAAAGTAATGAACCCGCAACCTATAAAGGTGTTATGGCCTGTTCCGACTCAAAGCTATGGCTCGAAGCCATGCAATCCGAGATGGACTCCATGTATGAGAATAACGTATGGGATCTAGTTGATTTACCTAATAAGGTAAAACCTCTACAAAGTCAAATGGCTTTACAAAATAAAGCATTCTGTAGACGCGCAACCAGATATCTATAAGGCACGACTTGTGGCAAAAGGTTTCACTCAAGTGCAAGGATTGCATTATGATGAGATTTTTGCACCTGTAGTCATGCTACGTTCCATTCGGGTAATCTTAGCGATTGCCGCATTTCATGATTATGAGATTTGGCAAATGGATGTGAAAACCGCCTTCTTAAACGGTTATTTGGAGGAAGAGTTGTACATGGTGCAACCCGAAGGTTTCATAGATCCTAAGCATCCTAAGAAAGTATGCAAGCTTAAGCGTTCCATTTATGAACTTAAGCAAGCTTCTCGGAGTTGGAATCATCGTTTCGACCAAGTGATAAAAGAGTATGGTTTCACTCGATCGGTCGAAGAACCATGCTTATATATCAAGCCGAGTGGGAGCAAGATTGTATTCTTGATATTGTATGTCGATGACATACTCTTGATTGGGAATGACATTCCTCTCCTATCTTCGGTTAAAGAATGGTTAAAGAACCATTTCCAGATGAAAGATCTTGGTGAGGCACAGCGTATTTTGGGAATCCGTATCTACCGAGATAGATCACGACGGACGTTATCACTTAGTCAGGAGTCTTATTTGGATAAGGTTCTTGAGAGGTTCAGCATGACCAACTCCAAGAAGGGGAACCTTCCTATGACGACTGGGATGCAGTTGAGCAAGTCTCAATCACCCACGACGCCTGAAGGGATAGAGCGCATGAGTCGTGTTCCTTATGCATCTGCAATAGGATCGATCATGTATGCCATGATATGCACACGTCCAGACGTGGCATATGCATTGAGTATGACGAGTCGGTACCAAAAGACTCCAGGTGAAACACACTGGATAGCAGTCAAAAATATCCTCAAGTACCTACGGAGGACTAAGGATTGGGTATTGACTTATGGAGGCGATACTAAGCTATGCGCAACCGGTTACGCAGATGCTAGCTTCCAAACGGATCGAGATAGTTCAAAATCTCAGTCCGGGTTCGTCTTCACTCTTAATGGTGCTGCAGTCAGCTGGAAGAGTTCCAAACAGAGTGTTTGATACGTGCATTTTATATAGTCTTTTTAGCCTATTTTATGCACGTATTTCTATGCTTTTATCGTGGTTTTATGCTACGAAGTGCCCCGTATATGCTACTTTGGTGTATTTTGTCTTAATTGCAGGAATGGACCATAAAGTAGTGAAATCAAGCCATTTGCCGTCCGTTTTACATGCATTTGGAGGAAGAGTAGATTTGGAGCAGGAATTATAGCTGTCTTGGGACGCGTGAAGCTGTTTCGGGAGCGAAAAGGACAAGTCAAAGTCAAACTAACGTGAATTATGAGCTGCTGAAGTCAAGATTCACTCGATCGAGTGCTTTTCTAGTCGATCGAGTGGTTTTAGGATGAATAATCAGTCGATCGAGCACTTAATCTAGTCGATCGACCAGTTCTTTTTATGCCTTTACTCGATCGAGTGATTTAGTTGGTCGATCGAGCAGTCTTTGGGTAAGTTTGCTCGATCGAGTGGTTTTATTCCACTCGATCGAGTGGATTTTGCTACGGGCTGGGCTTTTTAGTTATTCTCCGTCAATTAGGTTTAGCTAATCCTATTTTCTTATAAATAGGAAGCTTAGGACGTCATTTAAACTCTCTCCTTTTTGATCGGTGGATCATCGCACGTTACTTTTCTTCTGTCACTTTCACTGTTACTTTTGTTCTTCAATTCCGAATCATTAATTCAGTATTAATTCTTTCCCTTTCTTTTCTTCTTTAATTTATGCGTATTATTACTGTTCTTCCCTTATTTCTTGTTTCCCCTTTAATTATGCGTAGCTAAATCGCTTAGTATGTTAGGATTAGGGAAGCCGTGGTAGCAACATGTTATAATTGACTTGAATAGATTAATCTGGCGATAAGAATTGTATTAGGCAATTTAATTATTATCTGGTCGAATGAATGCATGCGGGAGACCAATAAATTTAGTTAACCCCGACCTGGATCGAAAGATTGGAAGGGAAGGCTTGCTTAATTACAATAGGGTATTGTAGTGAGGGTGAAAGCTAAGCTATTTACGCTCTAGGGCGGTTTAAGGACCGAAAGGTGACGACCATAGCTCTTCTTATCAATAGTCTAATCGCCTTAGTATTTCCGATAGTATAGCTGCCACGGTGGACCAACTCCTAGCATATTCCCTTCTCTTTATTGTTAAATCCTTCTATTTTTACCCCTCCTTCCTTAACCTCTTAATAGTTTTAGTCAATACAATCAAACCTCCATTTCTGTGACACCCTGACAGACCGAATTAAACAAGATAGATAGCAACTTAGCCTCCCTGTGGAGATCGACCCTACTTACCGCTGACTTCTGTTAGTTGTAACTTAGGTATTTATTTTTGGTACAGAAACGACAGTATCAAATTTTGGCGCCGTTGCCGGGGAGGCGACGCTTTTTATCTGTTTTATTTTGTTTGTCCTTTCGCCTCAAGGGAAGACTAAGTACCTTGAGGCTGTTCTTATCTTTTTCTTTAGTGCTGTTTTGATAGGCCTACAGGTTTATTAGACAGGCTACTGAGGGAGATTATCGAAGGGAAGGCTTGAGTACCTTCGATCCCTCTTGCCAAGATGACATCTGTCTCCCGACTAATTGCTCAGTTTGAAGCCCAAGCTGAAACACCGCTAGTTGGGAAAGGAAGAAATCTTGGGGATGTGGTCTTCTTGAGCACAATGCAGCCGTAGTTGTGCCGCCACATCCACCCTAACAATGGCCACCGCAACAAGATCCTCCCGATATACGAGAAGAAGAATTTGCGGAGCTGAAATCCTTGATGGAGACACTTGCATTCCAAGCGCAAGAGTATGTCTCGCGAGTTGATAATCTCGAGTCTGTAGTTGCTCAGTTAGCAGCTGAGATGGAGATAGAAGAAATCGCGGAGCTGACATATTCAATGGTAACGCTTGTATCACAAATGCAAGAGAGTGATAGATATATGGACACTCGAATCCTTGAACTGGAGTCACAAATAGCTCAGTTAGCAGCTGAGATGCAAGAAGAAGAGGTTTATCTTGCTGAGAGCGGTTTTTCTCCTGAGGAAACCGTGTTGCCCAATGATGAGGATGACTTCTATGACTCGGACGACGAGTTCCTATCATATTTCACTGCCCCACGCGAAGATTTCAGCCCTATGCAGGAAGAATCACTCGATCGAGTGACTAAAAGTAGTCGATCGAGTGAAATTTCAGAAGGAAGCCCTCGATCGAGTAGTATTTTTACTCGATCGAGTGGAATGCAGGAGGATAGTTCTCGATCGAGTGATTTTGTTACTCGATCGAGTGAACTGCGGGAGGGAAGTAGTCGATCGAGTAAAAATTCTACTCGATCGACTGATTTGGCCGAGCGAGCAGCGATCTATGTTGCTTGGGTTCGTTTTAGACGATGATTTTGACGATGATGACGGTTACAGTGAATCCCCCTTATTCAAAGCTGAGTCGGATACACTTGAAGCTGAGATGTATGGGCTGAATTCCACTGAGGGCGGCGACAGGACAGTTGAGTCGGTAATTGCTCCTAGCACGGAAGAGGTAATAAACTCTTTTACCTATGATTCCGTCATTGAGAGCGACCAATCTGAGGTAGTAAACGATAATTTTATTATTGTTTGTTCTAATAGTATTTTTCCTCGTTTGACTTGCGCAATTTCTTTTAAAGTTATACCCCCTCTCAAGTGGACGATTAAATTAGCAAATTCTCACCGTACATGTCATCTCAAAATTGCTAATCTGAATCGGGACCCTTATATATTGACAGTTGCTCCCACGCTCCTTTATTATGTGGATAAATTTAGGAGCTCACATAGGAAATTTGTTAGACTCAAACGGTTGTTTAATTTCATTTCCTATTTCTTGATTCCACTTTGGTGCTACTTATGCTGTTGTGTAGCACATGCGCAGCTATTTGACAAAGTTGTTTAACGCTTTGAGCTGTTTTGATTGTGATTAATTATAGAGGCTCGAAGAAAAAGAAGGTCGAGCTGGGACCTGACTGAAGCTAGCGCTACCCGGGAGGCAACCCGGCGATTTTATTTTGCATTTTTATTTACTTTCAGTTGTAATAAATGGTTTTATACCATAGACTATCTCAAAGATGCTTGTTTTTGTCGATTCTCGATGGGCTGTTTTTCATTGCATTATGCAGAATACGCTGCGGATCACTCGATCGAGTACTTTTTGTACTCGATCGAGCACTTGTGCTGCCAAATCCATTCGATCGAGCATTTCATCTACTCGATCGACCACCTGCAAGATGAGAAATCAGCTCGATCGACCACAATTCTCTTCGATCGAGCTGATTTTGGATGCCCTTTCACGTGTTGACTTGGATTAGCTTCTTGAGACAGTTTTCCGGGCCCTTAGCAACCTCCCATGTTCATGGTCGGTTTGGGGAGGTCCCTTTATTCGCACTATCTTGTGAGTTTTCCGCATTTACTCTCTTTCTCTTTTAGTTTGCGTTTCCTTTCCATGTTTTGGTACAATGGGGGCATTGTACGGTTTGGTTTGGGGAGGTTATGCATCCATATCTGTGTCTGCATATTGTTTTTTATTGCATTTCAGTATCACATTTAATTTATGTTTGCATTGTTGTTTATTTTCGTTAAAATTCAAAAAATTCAATAAAAATCAATAAAAATCAGAAAATTGTTAAAAATTCAAAAAATTTCACGTTTAATTTAGCATATAGGTTGAGTCGGAACGGTAGATTTCAATGATGAAATTGCACTGCAACTGTCTTTTTGCTTAAGCCTTGCATTAAACTGTTATCTTTTAGCTTTGTTTTATTGCATATCTACGACTTAATGTTTAAATTTAGCTGAACGAATAGACTTGACCTGAAATTTTGGCAACCTACTTATAATTTCTAAGATTTAGAGCCTTATAAACTGGTGTCATTTATGACCAGTTTCATGTAGGATTGTGAGTAGTTACTCCTTGCATATCATGTAACATTAATTTGCACGTATATGACATTCAATTGCTTTTTGCCGTCATACATTCGGGTTAGTGGTTGGTGTCACATGCAGGGAGGTGCTTACAAATTTCCCTTTCTTTCATTTTTACCCATTTAACTCCACATTAGCCAAATTTGCCAGTTGACCCTTAGCTACATCCAAATTTAGCCTGCCTTGTCAAGCTAGTTTAGTGTATGTTTTGCGGTATATATTTCATTGCATCAAATTTTGGCGCATATTCTGTTGATTCGGAGTTGGTAATTTATGAAGAAAGGGAGGATGAGAAAAAAAAGAAATGAAAAAGAAAAATAAGACGTGAAATTGAAAAAAGTTGAAAAAAGTATCGAAAAAAAAAATGAAAAACGTGAAGTTGTAGAAAAAGAAAAGAAAAAGAAAAAGAAAAAGATGTTTAATTATGAGTCGGTTTCTGCTCCTATGTTCTATCTTATATCATTTGAGGAGTATGTTTGGTTCGGTTTGGTGAGTTTTATGCCAAATAAAGGGCATGTGCTTTATTCTATAATTGAGTTGGAAATGGATATGTCTCATATGGTTCTGTTTAGGTACTAGCTTGATCACCTATACCTCCACATTCCCATAAATGTTTTGCCTTTTCTTACCCATTGCCTCACTTTACCATATTTTTGTAAGCCCTCGGCTGTGACAGGACCTTGTTTGGTTGGAATGTATGTTCGGAAGTTAGAATTGTCTATCATATTAGTTGCATGCATGTTTATGTGGGTCGTAGTTTAGGTGAACGACTATTTTTCTTTCTCTCTTATATATATCTGTTCACCCTTTGATTCATGAGAGAAGAGTGACCCGTGAGAGTCCATTGTTAAAGGTCTTGCAAGGTCGACGGTTCAGCTTTATTATAAACATCTTATAACTCGTTTGCATTTGACTATTTAGCTATAAGTGTTAGTTTGTCTGCATTAAATCGGCTTAAGTGGGCATTTGTAGCTAGCTCTGAGTTATCTTTACCGTTCCTTTAGTTGCATTTTAGTTTACTCGGGGACGAGTAAAGGTTTGGTTTGGGGAGATTTGATACGTGCATTTTATATAGTCTTTTTAGCCTATTTTATGCACGTATTTCTATGCTTTTATCGTGGTTTTATGCTACGAAGTGCCCCGTATATGCTACGTTGGTGTATTTTGTCTTAATTGCAGGAATGGACCATAAAGTAGTGAAATCAAGCCATTTGCCGTCCGTTTTGCATGCATTTGGAGGAAGAGTAGATTTGGAGCAGGAATTATAGCTGTCTTGGGACGCGTGAAGCTGTTTCGGGAGCTAAAAGGACAAGTCAAAGTCAAACTAACGTGAATTATGAGTCATTCAAGTCAAGATTCACTCGATCGAGTGCTTTTCTAGTCGATCGAGTGGTTTTAGGATGAATAATCAGTCGATCGAGCACTTAATCTAGTCGATCGACCAGTTCTTTTTATGCCTTTACTCGATCGAGTGATTTAGTTGGTCGATCGAGCAGTCTTTGGGTAAGTTTGCTCGATCGAGTGGTTTTATTCCACTCGATCGAGTGGATTTTGCTACGGGTTGGGCTTTTTAGTTATTCTCCGTCAATTAGGTTTAGCTAATCCTATTTTCTTATAAATAGGAAGCTTAGGACGTCATTTAAACTCTCTCCTTTTTGATCGGTGGATCATCGCACGTTACTTTTCTTCTGTCACTTTCACTGTTACTTTTGTTCTTCAATTCCGGATCATTAATTCAGTATTAATTCTTTCCCTTTCTTTTCTTCTTTAATTTATGCGTATTATTACTGTTCTTCCCTTATTTCTTGTTTCCCCTTTAATTATGCGTAGCTAAATCGCTTAGTATGTTAGGATTAGGGAAGCCGTGGTAGCAACATGTTATAATTGACTTGAATAGATTAATCTGGCGATAAGAATTGTATTAGGCAATTTAATTGTTATCTGGTCGAATGAATGCATGCGGGAGACCAATAAATTTAGTTAACCCCGACCTGGATTGAAAGATTGGAAGGGAAGGCTTGCTTAATTACAATAGGGTATTGTAGTGAGGGTGAAAGCTAAGCTATTTACGCTCTAGGGCGGTTTAAGGACCGAAAGGTGACGACCATAGCTCTTCTTATCAATAGTCTAATCGCCTTAGTATTTCCGATAGTATAGCTGCCACGGTGGACCAACTCCTAGCATATTCCCTTCTCTTTATTGTTAAATCCTTCTATTTTTACCCCTCCTTCCTTAACCTCTTAATAGTTTTAGTCAATACAATCAAACCTCCATTTCTGTGACACCCTGACAGACCGAATTAAACAAGATAGATAGCAACTTAGCCTCCCTGTGGAGATCGACCCTACTTACCGCTGACTTCTGTTAGTTGTAACTTAGGTATTTATTTTTGGTACAGAAACGACAGTATCAGTGTTGTAGCAGATTCTACTACTGAATCCGAGTACTATGCCGCTTCGGAGGCAGCAAAGGAAGCGATATGGATGCGTCAATTCTTACAAGGGCTTTCGGTAGTTCCTAGTTCGAATGACCCGATCACCATCTATTGTGACAATAGAGGTTCCATCTTCCAGGCTAAGGAGCCAAAGTCTAGCAACAAATCTAGACATGTACTTCGGAAGGCTCACCTGATCCGTGATTACGTGGAGCAAGAAGAGATAGTGATTGACAAGATTGCGACGGATGATAACATCGCGGATCCTCTCACCAAATCGTTGAATTATGATAAGCATGTAGGGCATGTTAACTCCATGGGAATTCAACATTTTCCTGAGTTGTAGTACTTGATTATGGATTTGATATATTATCTTTTTCATATACTATTTATAACTTCATCGTTTTATATATATAATATTTTGTTTTTCATGTGGATTGTACTGACGACATTGAACGCCACAAAGTGAACTAAATTACATTATATTTGTTTTGGTCCGTAATCGCCAATGTGAGCTGATAACTCCGGCTATTATATTGTGCAGTCGATTGATGGTGGGTTCAACGAGCCATAAGTTAAACGGTTGACTAATCGATCACAGATACGAGATTATGACGATACCTCGTAGGACAACTTTTTGTGACAACGTAATGGAGTCCTAAATGTTTAAAAACATTCGGTGCCAGGTCATGGATAGGACATCCATTATGTTCCTAGAGTCGATTCTTTTGACTATCAACTGTCTCTTGAGATTAAGGCAATTTTTGGGTGACTTTGGTTTCTTGCTCACGGTCTACCGTAACTGGGGCTAAGTAGATTTTTTCCGGGTCATTTCATACTTTGTGCTTATATCTCGGGGATTCGAGTTGAAGAAAATATCCAACCCTTATCGGTATAGTTATTTCTCGGGGCCACTCGAGGAGTTGTAACTGAAATGCATGGCCATGCTCGAATGTTGATTCGTTTATCAGTTAAGTTACTCTCTAGTCGGGAAAACCACTCTTGATACTGATCGCTTGTAAAATACGACCTTTGTGAATTCGGATTTGCAAATTGTTTTACATTGAGTGGGAGAAATTTTAAAGGATATGAGAATCGGTTATCGCACATACACTTGTGAGGACAAGTGGGAGTTTGTTGGAGCTGGTGTCCTCCACAAATTAGTGTGATAAAATTTGTAAATCTCTTACAGGTTCACAAGGGTATACTTCGTATATTTAATCAGTTGATTAACATTTACCTAATAACGGTTGGCTTGCTAGAAAGTTTGACGTTATTATCATACAGATGACGGTGATCAACTGGTCCCTAAAGGTCACACCTATAGGACGTGTTTGAGAAATGTGGTTAAAGAAATATAATTACATTGATGCCCAAAATGACTAAAAAGTTAGTCAATGTGTTGATGAGATAATTATTTAATGAAAATTAAATAATATTAAGTTGAGACGAATTAACTATCAATTCGTAAATTAAATATAATAAGTTATATTTAAATTAAATATATATAAGGTTAGTTTGGACGAATTAATCTGTTAATTCGTAGTTAAATATAATCAGTTGTATTTAATATCAACAAGTTGAATGTGTCATAGTGGTAATAGTGAGGGTACACAAGCCAAGAGGTCATGGGTTCGATCCTCACTAGATGACAATTTAACACACTTTATATATTTTTGGAAAGACCAAAATAAGGAGAAAAATACTCCTTATTTCGGTTCACTTGGCCGAAATTAGGGAAGTTTTTCTTTTCCTAATTGACTCCAAGTTTCGGTCTGTATAAAAAGAAAGGTAGAGAATTATTTCTACCCTAATGCTTTTTCTTGACCTTGCATCCTCTTTCTCATCACAAGAACACAAAGACAATTAAATTTTACAGAAAATTTTAGATTGATTTCTAGCATAATCAAAGGGCATATCTCAGATCGTCTTGGGTGCAACTAATAGGCGAATATCAATTTTGATATTGTTCTTAGGCCATATTTGCTAGGACCGAAGGTTAATTCTAAATCTTTTTACTTATGTTTATGTATTTTATTTTATGACCTTAGATCATCTTTATTAAATCGTTATAATCCTTCTAGTTTAAGGGAAGTATACAGATTTATTTCCCACACATTTCTCTCCCTTTTCCTCTTTAATTTAATGTTTATTTCTCTTCCTCTCTTTAGTACTTATGTTCTTTATTTAATTATGTCTAGCTCATTCCTTTAGTATGTTAGGACTAGGGAAGCCGTGGTAGCAATATGTTAGGATTGACATGATTAGATTAGTTTGCGATAAGAATTGATTAAGCAATATAATTGTGATTAGGTTGAATGAATCCATGCAGGAGACCGATTTATTTAGTTACCCCCGACCTGGATCGAAAGATTGGAAGGGAAGGCTTGCTTAATTACAATAGGTGATACCTAATTAGGGCGAAAGCTAAGTTAGGGAGACCCTAGGGCGATTAGAGACCGAAAGGGTATAATCGTAGGTTTAAGGACCGAAAGGTGACGACCTCGCTCTTCTTATCAATAATTTAATCGACTCAGTTGACCCGATAGTGTAGCTGCCACGGTAGACCGATTCCTAGCATATTTCTCTCCTTTATCTGATTTACCCTTGCATTTCTTCATTATTTTCTCTTATTCATTTCCCTCTTGCTTTAGCCTCATTAGTTTAGTCAAAACAATCAAAACCCCCAACTGTGACATCAGACAGATAGAATAGACAAGTAGATAGTAAACCGCCTCCCTGTGGAGATCGACCCTACTTACCGCTGACTTCTGTTGGTGGTAATTTAGGTATTTATTTTTGGTACATAACGACCGTATATATTTAGAGGTAAATTTTGTTGGTGGATTTGATGTTAGTTATTTGGAATGTTAACCGAAGATAGGAAATGAACCGTTATATTTAGAGGTGAGTGTAAGAGGTTTGTTGTACGAGCAGTGGTGGTATTGTGGTGTTGTCACTAGTGGTTAAGGGTGGTGATAAATAGGAAAGATAGAAATTCTAAAGAGGTTGATCTTGTATAGGCCAGAGTGATATGTAAGGTTGTGAGAGAGTATAAGATATGGTTATAGGATGCGGTTGCTAGTAGTTGAGTATTAGCGGTATGGTTATAGTTGGCAGGGGGTGATGGTTATGCGAATGGGAGAGTATGTTATGAAGGGCATACGAGTTAGGCTCGGGCGAGAGGTAACCTTTATCAAGTGGTAACTTACGTGATCAGGATTGACTAGTTGGATGTGATTACGGGTCTATGATGTGTATAAATGTTTGTGTGAGGTTCTGACCTCACGAGAAGTGGTAGGGTGTGATAGTTATAAAGTTATCTGGATGTTCTATATGTTGAGTACGGTAACCTAATTAAATAATATTAAAAAAGGTAATAATTTGATTGATCTGGCATGGCTAGTTATAATTGTAGGTGTATTGATAATACATGTGTATTCCGTGAAATGGTAGAGATGACGTTCATGAGGTGCTTATCTATTTATTCCATACAATATGTTGAGTTGTGATCTAGTAAAGCGGTTTTGAGTAAGTTTTCTTGTCCGGGAAGTTGTCTTGAGTCAGTGTGTATGAGAATAGTTTAAGTGGCGATGTCTATCGATGTGGTTGTTGTGCCTCGGGTGGTGATTCGGGCATGGTACTTCGTGTTGTGATGCAGGAATTTTCGTGCTGCGGTGCGGCTATTGGAGGCGGTGTTGCGATGCCGTCACCGGTTGTGGTGGAGTAGGCGGGATGATTACGATTCGAGTTTCGAAAGTACATACCAGTTATACATAGATTGTTGTTTTGTTTGATGTTGCTTCCTATGAGTTTCGGGTTGTACATATAGATAGTTTTGTTTATTGATGTTTCTTACCAGTTTCAGCTTGGGCGTGAGGGTAGAGTATGATATGGAAGAGAGTTGTGTATGTTTCTGTTGCCGGCATGGTATAGCAATATTCTGTTGATGGGACACAGTTGTGAGAGGTTGTTACAGTAATTTTGATCTTGTTTTAAGATGAGGCTTTGGTAGTGTTGGAGCTTGTGTCCTCCACAATTAGTGTGATAATATTTATAAATCTCTTATAGGTTCACAAGAGTATACTTGGTATTTTATCAGTTGATTAACAATTACTTAATAACGGTTGGCTTGCTAGAAAGTTTGACGTTATTATCATACTGATGGCGGTGATCAACTGGTCCCTAAAAGTCACACCTAAAGGATGTGTTTGAGAGATGTGATTATGGAAATGTAATCACATTGATGCCTTATATGACTAAAAGGTTAGTCCATTTATTTGACTAAACAGTTAGTCAATGTGATGATGAGACGATTATTTAATACAATTAAATAATATTAGTTGAGACAATTAATCACAATTAAGTAAATTGAATATAATATGTTATATTTAAATAATGTATATAATGTTAGCTTAAACGAATTAAGATGTTAATTTGTAATTAAATGTAACCAGTTATATTTAATAAACAAATTATAAATATGCGATATTTATAGTTAATATATATATATATATATATATATATATATATATATATATATATATATATATATATATATATATATATATATATATATATAAGGTCGGGATCCGGTGAGAACCACTAACATAATGAGAACCATGAGAACCCTTACTAAATCATCATCAAATCTTGTTCCGAAAGTTTTGATGGATCATTTACCCTTAGTATAGTTTATTCTAACACATTTTAAGTATAGCTAAATAAATTTTTTTGATTTTATTAACAAAATATAAACTTAATGTACAAAAATACAATTAGGTATACTAAAATGCCTATAGATGCATGAAAACCAATACTAGGTGCATGAAAATTGTTACATGCATGGAAATGATTACTAGGTGCATGAAAATATCAGGTTCTATGTGCACGAAAACGAGCTCTAGGTGCGTGAAAATTGTTAGATACATGAAAAATGAGTACTAGGTGCATCAAAATTAATAAAATATTTCTCAACTCGATTCCGGTCAATAATTTATACTTTTTGGACAAATAAATATGTTATCTAGATATAAAATTCTATGGTGAATCCAATTATGTCGTTATTTTTTAGAAAAAAATCATTAAGGTGGAGTTCTCAAGGTTCTCACTATGTAGGTGGTTCTCACCGGATCCTATATATATATATATATATATATATATATATATATATATATATATATATATATATATATATATATATATATATATATGTATGTATGTATATATATATATATATATATATATATATATATATATATATATATATATATATATATATATATATATATATATATATATATATATACATATATATATATATACATATATATATATATATATATATATATTATGCGGATTTGTCATATTAAAAAGTTGACAGACCGGTATTAATAAATCGACTGCAAACTATTATAAGTGGACTTATTAATACATGTCGACATAAATATGACAATTGAAATAAAATACACATTTTATACATTACTTAAACCAACCTAAAATAAGAAGATATTTTTCTTGTTTTGGTGGTTGGTGGGAAAACCGAAATAAGAGAGAAAATGGGATGAATAAAATCTTCCCTAATTGACACTTATTTTCACGGTTTAAGGAGACCAAAAGGTGAGCATTTTTCTCTCTAATTCTCTTGACCTAATTCTCTCATCATTCACACAAAAACAAAACCCTAAAAATTAATCATCAATTTTTGGGGATCTCATTCTAGCAATTTGAGGGGCATTTCTCGGAGCATCTTGGGTGCAACAATTAGGAGAATATCATTTGATATTGTTCATAGGCCTAATTTGCTAGGACCAAAGGTTGAATCTTAATCCTCTACTATTTTGTTTATGTAATTTCATTTATGACTAGTTTTCATAATCATAATTTCGTTATAATCCTAATAATCTTAAAAAAAATATACCGATATTTCCTACAAGTGGTATCAGAGCCAAGGCCACAAAATTATTTTTGTATGATTTTCATAAATGATTTAAACAAAAATTTTGTAGAATCGAAAAAAAAAACAAATCGGCCGATTTTTTTTTAAATGCCGAATCAGTTTTTTTTTGTGCCGATTTGATTTTGTTTTTGATGTTCTTGTTTCCATTTTGATTTATTCATATTGTTGTTTTAATTAGTTAAGATGATAATATGATAAATTTGTAGATGTTTTGATTTAATTAGAATTAAATTGAAATGTAAATGGAAATTGTTTTTTTTTATGAATGATGATTATTTGTTTTTGCTACATAGTTTTTGGCATGCATGAGATTAAATTGTAGTTTAAGGATCATGTTTTATTAATTTAAATGTTGATGATTATGTCAATCTTGTTCTAGTAGCAACATTAAACAAATTTGTTCATCTTAAAAATTATGGTTTTTCGCATTTTAGGGCTAAATGCCGAAAAAGAAAATCTGTTTTTTTGTTTTTGGCTAAAACCGTGAGCAAAAAAAAAAATAAGGGGTTTTTTTTTTTTTTTTTTTGCAAAATGCCGAGACAAATAAAAATTTCTTTTTTTTTTTGTGTTTTGTGGCATTGCCGAGAGATATAAAAAAAAATCTGTTTTTTGTTTTTTTTTATTATGCCGAGAAAAAAAAAAGAAAAAAAAGGGATTTTGTTTTTGTTTTTGGTTTTGTTTTGGCCAATATTAATTATACATTACATTTATAATGTATGATTAATTGTTGTGAAAAGGTTCACAAATTAAAGATACCCAATTATTTTAAAGAGGTTTAAAATAATGTTGGATTAATTCATATTACAAGATTAATATGTATTAAGATTAAAATTATTGTGAGTAATTGAGAAAATGTCACATAATTTGATCATTTAAATAGGTGGTTTGGATAAATTACTCTACATAATTGAGGAATTATGTCTTGAATGTTTAATTTATTAGTTGATGCATTTTTATTTAGTTGAGTGTTTTGTTGAATGGTTTGATTTACGTATTTTTGCAATCGGTTGTAATTTGTAATACCTAGTGTAGCCTTAGTTAATTATGTTTTCGTAATGATGGAAACATAATTTTAATGTAATTTTGAGATCTCGTATCTCCTTTTGGTTTTCTTTAAGTATTATGGTTTTGAAATTAGAATGTAAATAGGTTTATTATGTAATTTTTAAATTGTAATTTTTGAGAAGACTAAAGATGGAGATTGGATTGCTCACTCCCGCTACATGGACCAAGATGGAACATCAAGACAAGCTTCTCGGGTCCGATGGATTCCAAAGTTGTATTTATGTTCATTTTGGTAGATAGGCCACACTAGGACTTTATTTTTGTTTTACGTTTTACCATTCTTATTGCTTTTCACTCACATGATAGTTAGTGCATCATATTCCGCCTAAACCAAACCACCTACTAAAATGCATGAAAATAGACTCATATAGATTGAATGTTAGTTTTCATAGACATACAGATGTCACACAATTTTAAGCGATCATCTTAGTTTATTCATTCTCGCATGCTAGATATTAGTTCACTTAAAATGAATTAAAATAAAGTTGATGGGATCTTCCTCTAAAACTGAAATTGAGACTAGTCTTTATAGGCCAAACAGCTATGAACCCCTTCTTCGTCGCTAGGCATATAGGACCTTACTCTCCATATGACCCCTTCTACGTTGGGTAAGTAGTCTGTGTTGACTTAGTTTACCTCAACATTATAATCCGAAGAGTTTCTCGTGATTATGATGGACTATAGATAGAATTTACAGAAATTTATCGACCAAGAATTCTAAAAGTAGAATTATCCAAAAGGTTGGCTTATCAATTTACAGATAATTGAGTCTTGGGATCATTTATATAATTCTTGAGGGAGGTCAATTGTATAAATGCTTGAGTCTTCGCGTTATAACAGTATTGCATTAGACTTAAATCATAACGATGAGAATGCTTATTATATTTTTCTTCTTTTTGCAGTGTAGAATACGTTTTATTTTGATAATACTGTTACAACAAATGGCTGGAAATAACGAAATCCCTATGCCAAGTGCCACACTTGGACGCGAGTCCTGGCTAAAAGCTTTCATGGACCACATGAATCAGTTCACACGTCTGAAAAATGACGGGTCCAACTTTGCGGACTGGGAGGCATCATTGCGGAATGCTGCCATTGCTGACGGTAAGCTCAAGTACTTAACTGAGCCAATACCGGTAAAACCAGGCCCCAATGCAGGAGTTAACGAGTCACTTTCTTATAGTGACTTCGTCATGGAAGCGGGTGCGATAAAGAACGTACTCATTTTTGCAATGGAAACCAATTTGCAAAGACGCTTCATTGCCCAAGGTGCAAACAAGATTTTAACCACGCTCACGAATGAGTTCTCAAAAGCACCGAGAATCGTTACTTATGAGCATACATGTCGCTTCTTTGATGCGAAACTCCAGAAGGGCCAACCGGTTAGCCCACACATTCTTAACATGATTGAGAATGTCGAGAAATTGGAGGCACTTGATTGCAAAATCAGTGAGAGCATAGTCATTTATCGTATGCTTCATTCACTTCATGATGGTTTTGCCATCTTCAGGGCGAATTACTACATGAATGACATGAAGAAAAGTCCTCGTGAGCTACACTCATTTCTCGTACAGACCGAGAAGGATATGAAATTGAGTGGGAGCATGAAGCAAGATGTTCTCATGATTTCCAAAAAGAATAAGGGTAAGGGCAAAGCTCCCGACGACCTAACTGTAGGAAAGCCAAAGTTTAAGAAGCCAGGAAACGGTAAGAGTGGGCCTGGTGAGACTAGTGGCTCACAAGGCAAGGCAAAGAGCAAGGGCGGTGACATTGAGTGCCACCATTGTCACAAGACTGGACATTGGAGGAGGAACTGTCCCGTTTACCGTGAGGGCATAAAAGCAGGCTGCGTCACTCTTGTTGGTATGTCATCTTATATTCATATGATTGAGATTAACCATGCAAGTTTCGGAACTTGGGTACTTGATACTGGTTGTGGTTCTCATCTATGTAATCATTTGCAGGGCCTAATAAACATCAAACCCCTCGCAAAGGGTGATGTGGACCTGAGAGTTGGGAATGGAGCACGAGTTGCTGCAGTCTCAATGGGAACATATGTAATCCAGCTCCCTAGTGGTTTTGAGTTATATTTATATAACTATTACTATGTACCCAGTTTATCTAAGAACATTATTTCTGTTTCCGTACTCGATAAAGACGGTTTTGCATTTTCAATAAAGGATAATAGCTGTTGTTTCTCTTTTAATGAAATGGTTTATGGCAAAGCAGTTTCCATGAATGGAATTTACATCTTAGATCAAACCACGGATATATTACACATGAATAATAAGAAATTAAAGGTTGGTGACAAAGATCAAACTTATCTATGGCATTGTCGAATGGGACACATAAATGAAAAACGTGTAAAGAAACTCGTCGAGAATGGGACTATTCCCGCATTCGATTTTTCTACATTTAGCACGTGTGAATCATGTATTATCGGCAAAATGACTCGAATTTCCTTCAAATTTGTTGGAATGCGCGCTAGTGACCTATTAGGACTCATACATACTGATGTGCGTGGACCTATGTCAATTACCGCTAGAGATGGCTATAGATATTTTATCACTTTCACGGACGATTTGAGTAGATACGGATATGTCTACTTAATGAAGCATAAAAGTGAGTCCTTTGAAAAATTCAAGGAATACCCGAATAAGGTTGAGAACCAACTGGGAAGAAAGGTTAAAGCACTCCGTTCAGATCGGGGTGGCGAATATCTTTCAAATGAGTTTGATCAACACCTTAAAGACTGTGGAATCGTTTTACAGTTAACTCTACCTGGAACACCTCAATTAAATGTTGTGTCCAAACGGAGAAATCGAACACTACTTGATGTGGTTCGATCCATGATGAGTCACACGGTAGTACCTGATTCATTATGGGGTTTTGCTCTTTTGTCAGCTGCTCTTATACTTAACCGAAGTCCGACTAAAGCTGTCGACAAGACTCCATATGAAATGTGGAAGGGAACGGTCCCTAACTTTTCCTTTATTCGGGTTTGGGGCTGCAAGGCTTATGTCAAGTGGAGACACGAGGATAAGCTCAGCCCGCGATCGGTCAAGACATACTTTATTGGTTATCCAAAAGGAATGTTTGGTTATTACTTCTATTCGCCTACCGAACATCGAGTTTTTGTTGCGGCTAGTGCAAAGTTCTTAGAGAAAGAATTTTTCGAGAACAAGTCAAGTAATAGAACCTTCGAGCTGTCGGAGATTCCAGAACCAACAACCGAGGAACGGATGGAGGAAGTTGTTCCTTCAACTGATGATACGGTTAATATTCCTCAGGAACCTAGGAGGTCGGGTAGAGTCTCTAATCCTCCAGACAGATACATTGGTATGGTCGAGGAGAATGACATTTTGCTCCTAGAGAGTAATGAACCCGCTACCTATAAAGGAGCCATGGCCTGCTCCGACTCAAAGCTATGGCTTGAAGCCATGCAATCCGAGATGGACTCCATGTATGAGAATGACGTATGGGATCTTGTTGATTTACCTAATAAGGTAAAACCTCTACAGTGCAAATGACTTTACAAAATAAAGCATTCTGTAGACGCGCAACCAGATACCTATAAGGCACGACTAGTGGCAAAAGGCTTCACTCAAGTGCACGGATTGTATTATGATGAAATTTTTGCACCTGTAGTTATGCTACGTTCCATTCGGATAATCTTAGCGATTGCCGCTTTTCATGACTATGAAATTTGGCAAATGAATGTGAAAACCGCCTTCTTAAACAGTTATTTGGAGGAAGAGTTGTACATGGTACAACCCGAAGGTTTCATTGTTTCTTAAAATCCTAAGAAAGTGTGCAAGCTTAAGCGTTCCATTTATGGACTTAAGCAAGCTTCTCGAAGTTGGAATCATCGTTTCGACCAGGTGATAAAAGAGTATGGTTTCACTCGATCGGTCGAGGAACCATGCTTATATATCAAGTCGCGTGGGAGCAAGATTGTTTTCTTGATATTGTATGTCGATGACATACTCTTGATTGTGAATGACATTCCTCTCTTATCTTCGGTTAAAGGATGGTTGAAGAACAATTTCCAGATGAAAGATCCGGGTGAGGCACAACGCATATTGGGAATCCGTATCTACCGAGATAGATCACGACAGATGTTATCACTGAGTCAGGAGTCTTATTTGGATAAGATTCTTGAAAGGTTCAGCATGACCAACTCCAAGAAGGGGAACCTTCCAATGACTTCTGGGATGCATTTGAGCAAGTCTCAGTCACTCACGACGCTTGAAGGGATTGAGCGCATGAGTCGTGTTCCTTATGCATCAGCCATAAGATCAATCATGTATGCCATGATATGCACACGTCCAGGCGTGGCATATGCATTGAGTATGATGAGTCGGTACCAAAAGAATCCAGGTGAAACACACTGCATAGCTGTTAAAAACATCCTCAAGTACCTACGGAGAACTAAGGATAGGGTATTGACTTATGGAGGAGATACTAAGCTATGCGCAATCGGTTACGCAGATGCTAGCTTCCAAACGGACCAAGATGATTCAAAATCTCAGTCCGGGTTCGTCTTTACTCTTAATGGTGCTGCGGTCAGCTGGAAGAGTTCCAAACAGGATGTTGTAGTAGATTCTACCACTGAATCCGAGTATTATGCCGCTTCGGAAGCAACAAAGGAAGCTATATGGATGCGTCAATTCTTACAAGGACTTACGATAGTTCCTAGTTCG
This sequence comes from Silene latifolia, assembly GCF_048544455.1. Lineage (NCBI taxonomy): Eukaryota > Viridiplantae > Streptophyta > Magnoliopsida > Caryophyllales > Caryophyllaceae > Silene > Silene latifolia. Next base: position 23,482,446 of record NC_133537.1, on the reverse strand, counting down.
AATGACCCGATCACAATCTTTTGTGACAATAGAGGTGCCATCTTCCAGGCTAAGGAGCCAAAGTCTAGCAACAAGTCTAGACATGTACATCGGAAAGCTCACCTAATCCGTGATTACGTGGAGCAAGAGGAGATAGTGATTGACACGATAGCTTCGGATGATAACATCGCGGATCCTCTCACTAAACCGTTGAATTATGATAAGCATGAAGGGCACGTTATTTCCATCGGAATTAAACGTGTTCCTGAGTTGTAGTAGTTGATTATGGATTCGATACATTATCTTTTTCATATACTATTTATAACTTCATCGTTTTATTATAATATTTTGTTTTTCATGTGGATTGTATTGACAACATTGAACGCCACAAAGTGAACTGAATTACATTATATTTGTTTTCTTCCGTAATCGCCTACATGAGCTGATAACTCTGGCTATTATATTGTGCAGTCGATTGATGGTGGGTTCAACGAGCCATAAGTCAAACGGTTGGCTGATCGATCACAGATACGAGTTATAATGATACCTCGTAGGACAATTTTTGTGACAACGTAATGGAGTCCTAAATATTAAAAACATTCGGTGCCAGGTCGTGGATTGGACGTCCATTGTGTTCCTAGAGTTGATTCTTTTGACTATCGACTGTCTCTTGAGATTAAGGCAGTTTTTGGGTGACTTTGGTTTCTTTCTCATGGTCTGCCGTAACAGGAGGCTAAGTAGATTTTTTCTGGGTCATTTCATACTGTGCTTAAATATGCAGGATTCGAGTTGAAGAAAATATCCAACCTTTATCAGGTTTAGTTATTTCTCAGGGCCACTCGAGGAGTTGTAACTGAAATGCATGGCCATGCTCGAATGATGATTCGTTTATCAGTTAAGTTACTCTCTAGTCGGGAAAACCACTCTTGATATTGATCACTTGTAAAATACGACCTTTGTGAATACGGATTTTGCAAATTGTTTTACATTGAGTGGGAGAAATTTTAGGATATGAGAATCGGTTATCGCACATACACTTGTGAGGACAAGTGGGAGATTGTTGGAGCTTGTGTCCTCCACAATTAGTGTGATAACATTTATAAATCTCTTATAGGTTCACAAGGGTATACTTAGTATTTTATCAGTTGATTAACGATTACTTAATAATGGTTGGCTTGCTAGAAAGTTTGACGTTATTATCATACTGATGGTGGTGATCAACTGGTCCCTAAAAGTCACACCTAAAGGATGTGTTTGAGAGATGTGATTATGGAAATGTAATCACATTGATGCCTTATATGACTAAAAGGTTAGTCCATGTATTTGACTAAACAGTTAGTCAATGTGATGATGAGACGATTATTTAATACAATTAAATAATATTAGCTGAGACGAATTAACTGTCAATTCGTAAATTGAATATAATATGTTATATTTAATTAATGTATATAATGTTAGCTTAAACGAATTAAGATGTTAATTCGTAATTAAATGTAACCAGTTATATTTAATAAGCAAATTATAAATATGCGATATTTATAGTTAATGTATATATTATGCGGATTTGTCATAATAAAATGTTGACAGACCGGTATTAATAAATCGACTGCAAACTGTTATAAGTGGACTTATTAATACATGTCGACATAAATATGACAATTGAAATAAAATACACATTTTATACATTACTTAAACCAACCTAAAATAAGAAGATATTTTTCTTGTTTTGGTGGTTGGTGGGAAAACCGAAATAAGAGAGAAAAAGGGAAGAATAAAATCTTCCCTAATTGACACTTATTTTAGCGGTTTAAGGAGAGCAAAAGGAGAGCATTTTTCTCTCTAATTCTCTTGACCTAATTCTCTCATCATTCACAGAAAAACAAAACCCTAAAAATTAATCATCAATTTTTGGGGATCTCATTCTAGCAATTTGAGGGGCATTTCTCGGAGCATCTTGGGTGCAACAATTAGGAGAATATCATTTTGATATTGTTCATAGGCCTAATTTGCTAGGACCAAAGGTTAAATCTTAATCCTCTACTATTTTGTTTATGCAATTTCATTTATGACTAGTTTTCATAATCATAATTTCGTTATAATCCTAATAATCTTAAAGGAAGTATACCGATATTTCTTACAGGTAGACATAGTAATGGCAAGTGAATGGTGAAACATGTGTTGTACTGATCTGAAAGCTGCAAGTGGTTCATAATTTTTTATTGGGACAGTGAGTATAGGGTGTTGGAAATTAGTATCATGGTAAGTTGTGGATGAGTTTGTGGTAATACAAGGGAGAACTTGAGGACCTAGTGTGAGTGTGTGTAATAATTGTGGATCGTGAGTTCTGAGTATGGAGATAGGTGCATGTATAGAGGACTATGTCGTTTTGGCGGTAATAGGGAAAAGTTGAACTTTTCGTTAAGCTAAAGATTTTGTGGTATAGGTTAGGTGGTGTGCCGAGTGAATTGAGGTATGAGAACTGTTTAAGTAAGAGAGCCTTGGATATAAGAAAGGTGAGTAATTAGATTATAGGCGGTTATCTTTAACATGCGGTGGTGATGAGGATAATGAGAAGATATAGCTCAGGATCTAGTATTAGTAAGTTATGAGGACGTAACATTTATCTTAATTAAGAGGAGTAGGATGCGGTAAAAGAGAGTTTGATGGTTGTGCATGTTGTAGTATAATTGGAAGTAGAGTTTTGGTGTAGCATAAAGGATGAATCTTTGTTGGGATTGATTTTATTAAAGGTCATGGCCGTGCTTATAGTAGTGTGATGTCTAGGAGTGCGAGAATATTTCGATAGTGTTGACAGTTGGATGATGATGATTATGAGTTCCATAGTTTATAAGTGTGAGTAAACTTCGAGGACGAAGTTCCTTTTGAGGGTGGTAGAATGTAATATTCCGTTTGATGTTATGAGTGTCTTGATATCGCATTTTCTAGTGGATAATATGTTACGGAGCTAGCAACGTTTGTGGATAGTAGTTGGTAGTGTTTGGAGTTGGTGTCGAGAGAGACTATGTAGTAGTTGATACGATATCATGAGCCGTGTGTGGAGGTAGGCATAGTTGGTGGAGTTGGTGTTAAGAGTTCATGTTTGATAGGTTGGGGTTTTGTTTTGAGGATTTAGTTACGTTGTTGTATCTTAATCGAGTTAGTATGTTTGTTTTGGGTATGGGTTGAACTTCGGGGACAAAGTTCCTTTTAAGGAGGGAAGACCGTAATACTACGGTTTTCTATGTCTTTGGGTACTCTATCGAGTGGGACTTACTCTGTCGAGTAAGTAGTTTTTGACGCAAAACAGTAGTCTACCTGTAGGGCACTCGATCGAGTAAGTTGGGTACTCGATCGAGTAGGGGGCACTCGATCGAGTAAGTGCCTTACTCGATTGAGCAAGTGAGTTTACGGGCTGAGTTTTGACGGGTTTTGTTAATGATGCGAGATTAATATATAATGAGTTCCGTCACTTTTCTTAAACCTCTTTATCATTCTAAAAACCTAAATTGAGAGAAAGAAGTTACGTAAGTTGATTCACCGCAGCATTAGCAAATCCCCAAGGCTAGGAGAGTCGGATCATCTTGTTCTTTACGCCGTTGTGATCATCGTGTCAAGGGTAAGTTCCTTGTATAATTTTTATAGGATTTGGTTGAGTTTCTTTAAAACCCTAATTGGGTGATTTTGAGAGGTTTTGGGTGATTTGTATGTATGTGGTAGTAATTGAATGTATACATGTTATAGGAGGAGGATTCGTAAAAGAGAATTCTGATTAGCTGCTAGATCGTCTGTGGTGGTTGCTTTTCCAGGTAAGGTTTTCCCTACTCAGTATTAATTACATAAGTGTGGTTGGTGATTACTGTTGTTGTTGTATATCGTATTGGCATTGGAATCTGATTTGGTGATTGTTGGTAGTGTAATGTGATTGTTGTTGTTTAACTGTCTGTGATCTTCAGGGAGCATCCCTGGCTAAGTTGAGTCACTTGCGGGAGTGGCTTCACGCCCTTGGTTTGTCGTCTGTGGCACACGCCACAGAAAGGGATGTGCACATTAAGGAAACTTGGGTTTATCGCTCGATGGAGATGAGCGGGGATTTAGTGGGTGCGGCTGCGGTCCCCCACTGGCGGCGTGGAGTACTTGTTGCGATGGGTACTCTGGCAGGGCTATACACTTTAGTGTGTAGTCAATTGTGTGGAGATTTGAGATGGAGACTGGCGTTGTTGAGCTGTTTGTGTTGTTTGTGCTGTTTGTGATATTGTTCCTTTATGGTATTTGTTTTATGTAATTAGTACTGACCCCGTTTAAATGTTTTAAAAACTGTGGTGATCCCTTCAGGGGTGGTGAGCAGTTATTGAGCAGGTATGAGACGATGCGCATGGGATAGCTGGTATGAGTCATCACATAGCAGTTTAGAAGTCTTCCGCTGTGTCGAACTTTTTGTAGTTGTTTAGTAGTTGACATTTTTGAGAACCTTGTAATTTTTTTCCTTTAACAGTTTTGGAGTTTGGCTTGTATCACTTAAACTTAATTATCATTTAAATACTTTTCGTTATTGTCTATTTGAGTATCATTGCCTCGGGTAACCGAGATGGTGATGTTCTCATACCTTAAGTGGTCCTGGTAAGGCACTTGGAGTATGGGGGTGTCACAAAACAACCCTTGGTACTAAAGACCAACCCGTTTCACACCAAAGGTGCTAGTCTGATCCAAATCCATGGTAACAAGCAGATCCAAGACGATACGAGCCATGATCAAAGACAAAAGTTCAATCAAGAGAAACTGGTGTCAATATCCAAGGTCGCAGTTATGCCCGTAATCCAAGATAAAAGAGTCAAAAGAAAAAGGCTCGATCAAGCAAGTCATTGTCAATATCCGAAGTCAAAGTTATCTTCAAAAACCTGAATCAAGAATCTGAACAAAAGTCGAGATATATTCTAGACTAAGAATCTGAGTCTGAATCAAGAACGAGTATGAAATCAAATGCTGAACGGAATACTGTTGAAGTCTATATAGAATCAAGACATTGATGAAGATGGTCAGCTAGCACCCCCACTTAGCCTTTCACACATCACACACCCTAAGTCCTTCTCGAGACCGTTACAGGGAGATAGTTAGGAATTTTGAGAATCCTCTCAAGCTCGTCAAGTATACCCATCCTTTAGGGCCAAGACATGGAAATTTGAACCCATATCAATTTAACCTACATTTATGTGCTCAGGCTACATCAAGCTGAGAGTCTCCATTTCCAAGCCATATTACAAGCCATAATCCCATCGAGCCTCAACTCCACAAAATCAAGCTCCAGAGATTTGTTCATCAAAGCCTCTTATTTCCGAGCTCCACATTCCCAAATATCCAATCCAGCTTCACCTTGACCCAGACACGAAGTCTTCAGATACTTTGCTACCTAGGACGGGACGAACCCATATCCATCCTAGGGTCCACTTTTGAGTGTTCTCACACGACAAGGAAATTTTTACAAAATTAATTATACCTCTTTGGTCTATGATCAGAGGGAGTTATCTCAAATCGATTCTTCGAGTCACCAAAGGAAAATACTCTCCTGACCCATGCACTTTAAGGTCCTGATAACATAAGCTTAGGCACACACCCGGAACTACGAGCATGGTTTGATTTCACCTCTTCAAGTGGATACGTAGGCAGTCCTTTCTTACACAAGGAGGATACAACCACAACACCCAAATAAAATTAACCAAACCTTGAACTATGATCTGGTTTGATTTCACTTCACGTGAATACGTAGGCAGTCCTCATGGACACAACCATCCTAACCATGAACCTTCAACTTTAATTATCGACACCCATTTTACAACCATCCCCACTTTTAACTTTCAACCTTAATTTCAACCTTCCAACCACAATACCTCTTTACTGGGGGCTCCTTTTTGTCAGAGTCGTCGGGGTTTCTCTTCCGAGATGTCACCCTTCCTTTATTCCTCTCTTATTTTAAGTCAAGCTAGTGCTTGGTCCGGACAATGACAAAGATCTTAGATCGATTCTTCAAGTTATCGTGCCTCAAGAGGGGTCACTTTTACAGCAAGCGGCAGCAAAAGATATCCAAGTAAACAGCTGATCCATGACTCGGGCCTTTCCTTTATAAGTCCCCATCGTTCTTGCAATTCCTCTAACTTTTGGAACTGATACGCATTGTCACCCACACTTGGCTAGGGGTTGCGCATACTTAAGCAAAGTCTGTCAAGGTCATCCCCTGTGTCACATCAAATCTAAGTCAGTGTTGCGTCAGTCTATCGTCTTGCATCCTAGTGAGTCGATGTCGTGTCAAGTCCTGTGACTAGAGCCCATTGAATATGCATAACGCATTGCAAACGAAAAATTTCTTTAAGCAAGTTTTAAACAATTTTATAAAGAAACAAGTTTTGCAAAGCCCATGTGCTTCCTCATTTGGGGTCCATGTGCTAATTGTTTATGTGCTTATATGCTATGTGCTATTTTCCTATTAGATTCCATTCTTGTGTGGCTACTAACCATGCAGGTGAGTGTCAGAAGTAGTGCTCGCTCCAACTGGGGGCTTCGCTCAAGTCTTCATTCTCCCCAACAGCGGTCAAGGTATTCCTTAGTAGTATTCGCAGTGATGCTCAAGGTTTCTTCTATGGCGATCAAGATGTTCCTAATCATCGATGTGTTCCCAGCGAGATTTCATGATCACTAAATACAGTTCATTGGCTTCTTCTCTTTATCGGAATTTTGCTTGCAATGACCCAAGCATATAGTCTATTCAGCGATGCTAAGGACGCGTCATTATCAATTCTTTCTCTTCAGCGATGCTAAGGACGCGTCGTTGTCGATTTATTTTCTTCAACGGAGCTAAGGACGCGCCGTTGTTGATTTGAACACCTTTATTTTCTTCAGCGATGCTAAGGACGCGTCATTGTTGATCCTTTGTTTTCTCCTCAGCGGTGCCAAGGGCGCGCCGTCGTTGTTTCAACATATGATTCTTCCCCACGGAGTTCGAGAGAAATAATTCCCGAAGAGTTCTGTATCTTTCAGATAACCCTATCAGGATAAACCTTCAAATCTTTCAGAAACTTGCCTTAATTTTTCAGATCTTTCAGAAACTTGCCTTAATCATTCAGATAACATTCAAATAACCTTCAGATGACCCCTCAGATAACCTTTAGATAACCCTTTCAGGATAATCTATCTTTCAGCCTTCCTCCCTTCAGATAATCCTTTATTCCTTCAGACAACTTTCAGATAATCCTTTCAGTAACCTTCGGATAACCCTTTTTCACTTAAGCCCTCATGTTCAGTCCTTCAGAGAGAGTTATCCTTCACCCTTCCCTTTAGAGTGAGATATCCTTTAGAGTTAGCCTTCATAAGTGTTAAGAAGTTTCTTCAGAATTCCCTGTAACCCCTAATGCCTTCAGACACAAAGTTATCTTCAGACCAAAGAGTTTTTGCCGAAGCGCCTTCAGTCTCGTTTCACCTAGGGGTGTCTCAGGTATGGTTTCTTCATATGGCTGGCGAGCTTCCTTACGTAGTCTAATGGACTTTAAACGACCTTCCCCGGAAGTCGACAGACTCTAAAATGTTCCCGACGACAGGTCCTTGGCTCACATCCCTTGAGCCGCCTCACGTCGCCATAGTCGTCAGGTTGTAATCTTCGATTGACCTGATGGCTATATTTTGACTTTCGCCTTGTCCAAGCCTCAGTCAAAGTGGGGGCTCTGTAGATACCTCGTTTCTGCACCTTCCGCTAAACACCCAGTGATGATTGGGCCGCATGTTTAGCATATGTCGCGATTTTATGACGTTTCATAAATCGGTTAATAGAAGGTAACTCATACACTTGTGTCTACCCCTTGGTTGTCATCTAGGTGTCATTACGGTCGTTTTGGCAGTAATTAGAGTTCATTTGGAGTCCGGGTCAAAAACCGTCTTCATTTCCTAAAACCGTCAAATCCCGAGTCAAAAAGCAATGTGCTTGTCTACCTAAGGTTAGGATGTCATAAAATGTATGATTATATCTCATTTTGAGTCCCATATCACTTCTTTGGGCTAAACTTAAAGTTTACATTACAAAATGTGCATTTCATTTAGCTAAAATGACAACCCGACATTTAGGCCCGTTTTACGAGGTGATAACGACTTTTTTGGGTCTGGCATATTTCAAATAAAGTTCTATATCTTTCTCTTAGATTTCCAATGCCACTAAAATCACCTTATTCCGAGTCTTCTAGAGAAAGTTATGCCTAAAATACGATAGGCTGTCAAACGCGTTTTCTACGCGGAGAAGGAACCTACACGAGAAAGGACGCAGCAACTGCTGCGCCTCTTCTAAGGGACGCAGCACCTGCTGCGCCTTTTCTCAGGGTTTTCTTTTTGTCCAAGTTTTCGTGTTTCATCTATGTCGGTTGTTTCTGGATCTTTCTTTCCTATTCCTTTCCAAATTCTACCCTTACCATAATTCCTCCGTGTGATTAGTATAAATAGAGACCTTCGGTCTCCATATTTTTCACGCGAGTGTCCGCCCTTCTCTTCTCTCTTTGCATTCTAAGTCCTTGCTCTAAGCTTTCGATGCCTACGTGCTTGATCAATTGACCACGTAAGCTCTGATCATTCTGAGTACCAGTCACGTTTGCATGACCGACCAATTTCACCACTACACAATTAATCAATAACTAGTGTAGATCCCGCGCAAATGCGCGGTAAATATAGACCTTTTAATTTTTAGTGTATTAGTTATAGATTTTATATTTATATCTCGCGAAATTTTATAAAAAATAACTAATATTAAAATTAATCAAAAGAATTGAATAATTCCATGAATTGTGTTTTTTATGAAAATATTTTGACTACATCAAATTTTTTTAAAAAAATCTTTTTTCGTCACAAAGTTAGTAATAGGTGATACAGTTTTTATGTATAGATTATTTTAAATGGAAAATTAGTTTAATAAATGAAAATCTAATTTATTTCCATATATAAGTTTGAGCACTTTGGAGGAAAAACTTTAGAGAAGTTGTATTCTCTTAGTATATAGGAGGATTTATACTTTTAAAATTTGCACCGCATTAATATTTATCAGTTCACTCCATTGTATTTTGATATGAAACAAAAAAATTGAAATGGAAAACTAATAAAAAAAATTATTCAAGTTGTGAATTTTTTTTAGTGATTGTTTTTTGTTACGAAGATAATAATAAGCATGTGTCAAGTTATTCTCAACAGTAATAATTATTGCACTACTGAAAAATTTAGCAACTTATACATTATAATTTAATATCAATTTTATTTTATTTTAATGAAAAAATCATAATCTTGAATTTATTTAAAAAATTAGAGTTTGTTTATAAGAATATATTCATCGAAAAGATAATAATGTAATGAAAGAAATTTTATTTATTACCTTATTTAGCTAGATGATTTTTGGAGGGAAAACTAAGAGAATTTTTATTCTCTTAGTAGTAGGGGGATTCAATCTTTTAATTCCTTTTTCAAGGGCACTTTCATATTTGCATAGATCGAGTCGAGTTACCACTAAAAACCGATTTTAGATAAATCTCGCGACGCTAACATGTAAGTCTGAGGGTGTAAATCCCATCTTTTTTATTGTATTTTATTTTTGTACTCATTATTGAAAGATTTACGTCAAAACTATGTTTAAAACCGATTTCTAAAACCCTTTCATCAAACCGTTTTTACGGATCAGCAGCAAACAGACCTCTTCGAAGAGTCGCAGCATCTGCTGCGTCTCTTCCAGAGGCTGCCGCTGTTTCTGCTCTTCTTCTTTTTCCTCGGCTTTTTTGTTGTTTTCGTTCCTTTTTTTTCACTTTCTTATTTTCTTTTCTTTCTTCATACATAATAATTTTTTAATATATTCTTAATAACTATCATGTTTTATCCCGACTTAAATCCCTTATAATCCATATTTGCGGGTTTTCGTCATTAAATCAAACCCGGATTTTAGAGACTCGATTCGTTCATATCAAGTTTCTGGAATTCGTCCTTTGTACATATTTTTATCATTTATTTCCAGTTTATCAAGTTCTTTCAAGTTCGTTTCCTTCTTCGTATGTAAACCTAATTAGTTTTAACTCGTTTATAATTCGTTTCTAAACCGTTTTGATCCGTTTTAATTTGTATTTATCGCTTTCATGACGGTTTCGTATGTAATTAACATATTAAATCACCTTCACCCGAGTCAAATATCGATAATCAACCATTAAAACCACCAACAAACGTAAACAAACCCGCACTTCTGACTTCACAGCTAGAGCTCACCTCAGGAACAGACGCAGTGAAAGCTGCGCCTCTTCCAAGGGACGCAGCAATGTTGCGCCTGTTCTGGGATGAATTCTGTCTCTGAACTTCCGTTCTTGCTTTGACTTAATCCTTTAATTACGTAATTAATTGACTATTAGCCGTAATATCACCCCTAATCTGTCCATATTTTCCAACCTTATTTATTTTATTTTCTTTTCTTCAAATTGTCCGTCTTAAGTATATTTTTGACGTAAATCATTAATCCTTTGTAATTTATTGTAATTTCAATTATCCCTATTTATTTATGTATTTATTGTGTTTATTCACTTTTCACATGTAATTAACTCTAAACCCTAATTCGACATTAATAAGTGCTAATTACTTGTTCACCGACTTAGTTTATTTCACATGTTAGGATAAAGCGATTGATGTTGCATTGCATGCATATAATCGACAGCATATCAAATACAAACAACTTCCCTAATCATTAGTAGAGGCCGCTATCGAGGCGGGTGGGATTAGGTGTTCAGTAAAAGGACTTCCTAATACGTACCCTCACCCCTTACTCCAGATCTCTGTGAACATCCGTGTTCATTGGCATCCACGAGAGTCATTCTAGACAAAGAATGCTAAGGGTAACGAGTTCTTAGTGTTCATGTCACTACTTTGTGTCTTGACATGGCACGAGGTATTCGAACGGTTCCAATTTTCCATAAACATTGGTGGCGACTCCACAAATGCAACGCTTGTCCCAAGAGCCTCTGTGGCCCATGTCCACAAGCGGTTCCACAACTATAATAGGGTGGCGTCTTGCTCCGCAGTACGAGGCCCTAGTCTAAGTGTATGTACATAACTTCCGGGGTGCAAGACTCCCAGACGACCACCGATGACAATCATCAGTTCTATAGCTAATGACAAAACTAAGTATATCATGAGTTTATTATTCTAAACCTTACACCTAACTGTTCCATAAGTATTCAAAACCACTTCAAAAGTGTTCATTATTCACATCCGTTAAAAGGAAACCTTCCAAGAAGACAACTTCCAAAAATAGTAACTTTCCAAAAGTGGAAACTTTCTTAAAGTATAAATATTCTTGAAATAGTAACTTCCTCAAAATAGAAGCTTAATAAAAATAGTAACATTCTAAAAATAGAAATTTGATAAATATAAAAGGTTACTAAAAGTAGTAATATAGTAAAAATAGCAATTATTCGATATAGTAAACCATTAAACTAGGTATTATATCAAAATAGCTAATAATAGGCCTGAGACATATATCCTAAATTAATGTATAAAATGTTGAATTCATTTTAAGAGGACGCTAAAAAGAGAAATTAAATCCATTTATAAATGGCAAAGGCCGAAATAGTAAAAAAAAAAAAAAAGGCTTAACAAACAAAATTTACAGCTTTCCAAAAACAGAAGAGTCCTGCAATAAAAATCATAACTAATTCTAGAAAAATCGAAATGATGCAAAGCCAATTGGGTTGGATTCCTAACATACTTAGCTACAACTTTTGTGAAATAAACATTTTCCAAATGATGACCTTAACAGGGGTTTATAAACTAATCTTTCAAGTCTGACAGAAATCGTCGCACAAAATATATCGGTTTATAAAATGGGTTTAACAAATCAAGTTTGGGTAAAGTAAAATTCTAACATCATATAGACTCTTCAAATTTTATTTACAAAAAGGACCCACAATAGTTTCAAAGGATAAAAATAGGTTTTCGAAATAATCTTTGAGCTACTGTCCGTTTTGCGAGTATTTTAGCGCGCTGTTCATAAACTTTTATTGTGAACAAACGACACGTACAAAATTTACGAAATTTTACAGGTAGAATATAGACTTGAAATAAACATGAGTCTCTTTTCAATATTTTCAAAGACAAATATTTTGAGACGGGAACCACAAGGGGCGAATAAACCATCTTCTTTAATGTGCACATCCCCCTTGTGACGGGAACCACAAGGGGCGAATCAAGGGCGTGAAGCCACTCCCACAAGTGACTCCACTCAGCCGAGGGCGCACCTCCCGAACCACAGACAAATCACAATCCAATCACAATACCAATATAAACAATGCCAAAAAAACCAATTACGATTTAATCACATGCCAATCAACCAACAACCATCTTATACAATTTACACAATAACTGAGTAGGGAAACTCTACCTGGAATGCAATCATCATTTATCAAAACAAGCAGCGGATCAAAAGCCTTCCTCTACGAAATCACCTCTGTAGATACCCGTATTCGTCGATATTGAAATTTACAGAAATCCCGACAAAACACCCGATGATGATAGGACACATGTCTACTTACATCGCTCGTTAGCGGATTCCGTTTAGTGATGCGGGACGAGCGTTATTTGACGGTTTTGTAATTTAAATGAAATTTAAATTATTTTGAAATAAATGAAATTTATTTTATCGATTTTCATATTTTCGAAGTTTATTTAAAATTTAAACTTTTATAATTTATTTGAAAAATAAATTATCGTTCAAAGTTTTTATTTAAATTTATTTGAAATGAGATATGTGACGGTTTCATTTTATCGCTTTATTTTTAATTTGAAAAGTTAATTTTAAAGCGGTTTTCAAACGAGTTTTTCAAGCGATTTTGAGCTCGATTTTAAGACGGCTTTAAGCTTGATTTTTGGACGGATTTTGGTACGAGTTTCGAGGTTTGCTTTGACCCAATATTTTCCCCCTAGGTCCCGGGTTCGAACCCCATAACAACCCCCTTTTCCCTTCCCCTTTTTCCACCCCAAACCCGCGAAACCCAACTCACCCTCCCCTGTTTTCGAGCCCAACCCGTGACACCAAACACCTCCCAAACATCAACCAAACCCAGCCAACACCACCCAAACACCTGACCCATCAACCTAACATCCAACACCCAACTTAACCCATACCTATTCCCAAACCCAGCTCAAAACCCAACACCCAACCCCAACCCGTATCCTGTTTTGCACGACAAAACAGGGGCTCTCCCTGAGCCCTTTTCGAAGCCCTATCCAACCCGCTATCCTCCCCTATCTTTTCTTGCTTGCTCTACAACCATAGGAGATATTTACCTCACCATAAACAGCTCAGAATCTCCACAAAACCGATCAAAATCTTCTCCCAATCCTATCTTTCCATAACCGACTATATCACCTTCCATGCATATTCCATTATCTTGTCCAAATCTATTCCCCTTCCACAAGCCTACCCTACACAAGTTATATGACATAACCCTAGCACCCCTACCCCGTTTCCTATATAAACCAACTCCCACACTCCAAAAAACGGGACGATTGTGAGGCAAAAACACACGGTTTTTACAGAGCTCGAAACCTTAGAAAACCACCATCAATCTCACGTAAAAAGCAAAATTAAACTCCTCTCATACCCATAAACAAAGAAAAAGTTTCACACACGAGTTTAGACGAACATTAGAGCATCAATTTGCTCTCTTGTTCGTGTCTTCTCGCGTTCTGGACAACACCTGTTCTCGTCCATTTCTCTGTCTTAAAACCGGGTTACTTATATTTCTTGCTAACGTTTGAATATTTGGAGTCTAAAGATTCCAAAACATCTTTCGTATTCAGATTTGAGTAAGAAACAAAGTCACAATTTCTTTTGAAAATCGTTGTACAAAGTACAACAAAATCGTGTTTTTGAACTCGTGTGAACTGCACCTGTTCTCACTCGTTTTTAATCAATTTAAAGTACATTTTGCTTCTATATTTTTGCTAAAGTTTCAATATTTGGAGTCTAAGAATTCCACAACATCTTTCGGATTTATATTTGAGTTAGAAACGAAGTCACAATCTTCATTTGAAAATCGCTGAACGAAGTGCCTTTTATGCGAGAAAAATTGTTTTGTTTTCGAAATTGATTTTGTTAAATTGTTTTGAAATTTGTTTTACAATCGTCGAAGACGCGCCTTCTAAGCAACACTTGCATACGGATCCCGAGTGGTGTCCAGGTTTACATATAAGTTGAAGGTGCACAAAATCCCGTCTCTTCCTTCTCTTTTTACTTGTGTATGTCACGGCCTAAGGCCTCCTTTTGTCTTGTTTTTTTTTTACTGTCATTTAATTATCATTTCATTAGTTAATGTTTCGTAATTATGATGTTGATGATGGATTAATTACTGTTTAGAATAAATAGTATGTTAATCATATGCTTAGTCTTTCAATTATGACGATAACATACTTAGTTATAATAATTAACATGTTTAATGAGATAGTTTGCAATTGTATGACGATAACATGTCTTAAAATAATTAAAATCAAATTTTAGTTGGTTTAATTCGTTCTCACATAATTTATGTTTGTTTAATTTTAATTATGAAATAATTAGAATAATTCACATGATTTATGTTTGCTTAAATTTAATTATGAAATAATTAAATTGATTCACATGTTTGAATAATTTGTTTAATTTTAATTATGAAGTAATTAGGTTAACTCACATGTATAATGTTTTGGTTTAATTTTAATTATAAAATAATTAGATTAAATCATATGTTTTAATTGATTTATGATGCATGTATGTTATTTGTATCGTTTATCATTGCTAAATTGCAAATTGGCCCAATTAATATGTAGAATGCATGTTAAATGAATTAGACATTCATAGGTCATACAAAACCTGACATAGGACGATTTAAATGAATTTCTTTAAAGAATTTAAATGAATTATTCATCTTTTCTTATGACGATTTCTCGCTAGTTAAATTGCGCATGTTTAGCATCCGATTCATTGCACTCAATGACTAGAACAGTCAACATTGACCATCCCTTTGGCTGTGTGTATGGTCGCGTGCTTGTCTTGGCCTTCATGCCAATTTTAGTCCGTTTTGCTTTGTTTTATTTAATTATTACGGTTTTATTTCAATTGTTATTGTTATTTAATCGTTGTAATTATTGTAACTAATCCAAGCAATGTAATTTGTACCTTAAAATATGGGTCTAGTAAGTCCTTTATTTTGAGTCAAAATGGTTTTACAAAATCTTTGCTTTAGTTGGTTAAATTGAAGTATTTAATCAATTAAATCAAAGTGAGTGCGCAAAACGATGATAAGGCTAAGGACGAAGTCCATGTGAGCCGTGGCTTATTCATTGGCACGTTTTTCGAGACACCTAGATAGGCGTGTCAAATGTGAGTCGTATGTCGTGTTTTAGCAATTGTATTTAGATCGAGTTCTATCTTTAATTCAATTGTTTGAAAATCGAGTCGGCGAGAGTCGTCTGGGTTGTAATAGTTAGTTCCCCGATGGCTTCTCATTCCCATCTAAGCCATGTTTGTGAATGCTTGTTAGTATAGTTCAAATCAACCTCACATGCTAAATCACTTTGACAAAGTAGATTAGATGTATTAAACGATTAGAAATCAAGCTCACATGTTAGGATCAAAATGGTGTTTTGCATTCTCTTACAATGAATCATAGTCTTGTCCAATTAGCCATCGTAGTCCTTAGTAGAGGCCGTTATTGCAACGGGCGGGGGTGGGTGTTTTATTAACGAACTTCCCATCACATACTTTCAACAACGAACTCAAATCTCGTTTTGAAAATGGTTCCCAAATTTCCTTAAATTTGGTGGTGACTCCAAACGATTTTCAAACCCGTGGATTACGATCAAATCTCCACATCCACAACTTCCTATAAACCAATAATCATACAATCATAATCTATAAACAACAGCAATCCCAATAACCTCCAATTCACCAAATTAGGGTTTAAACAACACTAACGAATTGACATAAACATGGTACAAGGACCTTACCCACAATGCGGCGATCTCAACGATATAAGGAACACCGAAATCCGACGACTCTAGCCCTTGGATTTGATAGCAATGCGAGAAGAGAACTTACGTTGTTTGCTTTCTTTGTAAAAAGGTTTAGAATTTAGGTAAAAAGTAAAAAGAACTGACGGAAATACTTTATATAACATTTCACGCATTGCTATCAAACCTGGCCGAAAAACCGTAAAACCCGACTTACTCGATTTAGTAGCTGAGGTACTCGATCGAGTACCACCTACTCGATCGAGTTACCCCTACTCGATCGAGTACTCATCAGGCAGAACATACTCCAGAACGCAAAACTAACTTACTTGACAGAGTAAGCCCTACTCGATAGAGTACCCAACAGCTCATAAATCTGAGGTATTACAGTCTTCTCTCCTTAGAAATGAACTTCGTCCCCGAAGTTCAAACCCATACTGAAAAAAAAACTTGCTAACTCAACTATAACACAACGACACCATTAAAACTCAAACACGACTTGTTATGACTCAAAACAAACACTAACTTTACCAAAACTGACCAAAAATCATATCAAAACCTTATGCGATCATCTCCTACCCCCTTAAAAGAAACATGGTTACGTCCCCGTAACCACACATACCTGATAAAAAAGAGACGGGTAGCGTTCCTTCATAGCTTCCTCCGCCTCCCAAGTTGCTTCCCCAACGTTGTGATTAGACCATAAAATATTTAGCAACATTGTCTCTCCAGTTCTAATCTTGCGAACCTTGCGATCTAGGATCTCTTTTGGCACTTCAAGGTAAGACAAGGATTCATACAACTCAATGTTCTAAAACTCTAGCACATGAGAAGGTCACTCACATACTTCCGTAATGGAGACACACGGAACACATTATGTACACGATCCAAAGCTGGTGGCAAAGCTAACCGATAAGCGACCTCTCCCACACGATCCAAAATCTCATAAGGACCAATGAATTTTTGCTTAGCTTGCCTTTCTTACCAAATTGCATCACCCCACACATAGGTGACACTTTCAAAAGAACCTTGTCCCCAACTTGGAACTCAATGTCCCAACGGTGTAAGTCCACATAACTTTTTTGTCGATCTTGTGCCGCTTTCATCTTTTGTCGAATCAACTACACATGTTCAACCATATCCTGTACCATATGTGGACCTAAAACCACTGCCTTAGCGCTATCCTCCCAACAAATCGGACTCCTGCATCTCCTCCGATACAAAGCCTCAAACTGAGTCATCCCAATACTCGTATGGTAGCTGTTGTTGTAAGAAAACTCTATCATATCCAACCTATCTTCCCAGCTACCAGCAAACTCCATCACACAAGCCCTCAACATGTCCTCCAAGGTCTTGATTGTTCTCTCTGTCTGTCTATCTGTTACAGGATGAAATGCAGTATTCATCTTCAAGGTACTAATAGGGAATCAGTTTTAATACAATTTATCAATTATAAAATATTTTGTTTTATGATTGTAAAACATTTATATTTATATTAAATATTGAGATTTTTTTTTTGAATTTTATAGTATATAGACAATTTATTATATATGTATGAATACTGTACAAGTTATTAACAATTCACTAAATATGTATGTAAAAGTGTTCTTCAATGATTAATAAATTGTGAACAATTTCGTAAATTTACATTTAGTAATTTTTAGTATATAATAAATTGTTTAATACTAATATAAAATATTTTTAATTAAAATTTTTGTGAAAATTTTAAAAATGGAGGTGAATTTTACTTTTGGTGAAGCTTAAGAGGCTTGATTGCTCCAATTGAAACTTATGGGGCCTAATTTCACAAATGAAAACCACTTTGGCGCATTGTAATGTGTGTATGAAAATTTTGTACGAAATTTTAATTGTGATTTTTCTAACGTGTTAGATAATAAATATCTCAATTATAAATGAAAAAGTAAGTTAATAATCTAAATGTTCTTGATTTTTTTCCTCAATTTTCTTTCAAGCCACTTTAACATGTACATATAAAAAACGATTTTAGATTTAAAATACTTTGTACCTAACGCAGCTCAATAACCCAACTAATAATGAGTCGTTTGGTTGACAGGGGCGATTCTAGGATTTGATCATAGGGGGTGCAAAAGTTTAATAATGATTTCGGCTATGGGAACTAAAATTTAAACACAAAAAATTCGTGAGGTTAAAGTAAAATAGTAAATTACAATAAAATTGGATCGAAATAATTCGAGTGGGTATAAATAAAATACTCGGTAAAAATTTGGGAGTATCTAAATTACACTAAAGTGTACGTTTTATAATATAATCAGTAGGTCTCATGAGAGACCGTCTCTCACTAATTTAGTGGGAGACATAATAGGAAAAAAAGAAATTCAGTAGGGCCTTCACCCCATCATGTAAGAGGTCTCTCAATAACGCTATTAAGAGACTGTCTCTCCGGAGTCTAGGGAGGTCGGGTCACACATGCAAATTATGTAAATGCTCAAGTTAAACATAGGAGTTGATAATATCGTTAATCGTTTAGGCTAAAGACAACCACCTCTGGGCCTTATTATCAACCATATAACGGATCCTAACGAGCTCTCGCTATTGCTAAGTCGTCTACTAAAACATCCTTAGTCTAATTCAACTTCGTACCTCTCTACTTATAAAAGTGAATTAACAAACTTAATCTAAGATAGTAGCCAACAATAATCAAAGATTAACAAAACAATGCAAACATGTGATATAAACTTTTAATCGATATAATAACATCCCATTTCAACAATTTCAAAAACTATTTATGCATGGCTTCCCTTATTCCCTAGACTAAATAAACTACTCTTGCATAATGTAAACTAAACTAATGACAAATGATAAAGTAAACATGATAACTAACTAATAAAGGAAATAACAAAACAATACAAGAACTAGAATTACCTCAACAAAGGAAATAAAGTTGGAATTGAAGAACAAATACTTGAATGAAAATTGTAATATAACTTTGAAATGCTAAGGGAAATGTAAATAATAATAAGGAAATGCTTAAGGAAAATCTAATCTACATTTTATTCTAAGAACTAAGACTAAAACATAAAGAAAAGTGTATGGAAAGAGGTGAAAGAAGTGTATCGATCAACACCCTTTATATAGGAATAAAGGGAGTAACTTAAATGGGCTTGAAGAGGCTAACCTCGATCTGGGTCGTGGTACTCTACGCTTTTTCTCTTAAATCCGTCTTTAATTGCATGAGGAATCCAATGTGATCTATTAACCCATCTTTAATCCTCCGGTTAATTGTACAATGAGCATCCTAAGATCATACTAAGCTTGCCTCTCCACTGGCTTGACTTGGACTTTACTTTGGGCTTCTATTTTATTTCTTTACTTGTGCATCAACCCAAAATAGTTCCGCGCTCGGGATTTTCCAATTTCTTCCCAAAATGCCCATATGCTTCTCGAAACACCTTTGCATGGTCAAGACTTGCTCTTATTAGCCTCGTGAACTTGGGTGAATGCTAATTTTGACGGGAAAAAGCTATTGAGTGCTTTACTTCCTACAAAATGCAATGAATACAAGCAAAATCACCTAGAACACGGAATTAGCTCACAAACACACAAATAGAAGTGCAATGATCAAATAAACCGAGCTAAAATAGGGGGTTAAACTATATATAAAATGGACCTATCAAACTCCCCCAAGTTAAACTCTTGCTTGTCCTCAACCAAACACACAATATAATGTATGACAAGGACAAGAGTACGAGCATCAATTATCTCATCCAAATGCAATTCCCGCCAAGTAACTTTTAAAGCATAATGAATCAAATCTCGAAACAACATGGGCATAGGGAAAATGCAAAAACATGGATGAGATTTACATGACAGCGTGGCACAAAGGAGTTCACGTGGAAATTCAACTCTTACATAATCTTATTGACATCGGACTCCTCACGGGAAAACACTCACACTCATATTATGAACATGGCAATATATATGTGAATGACACTCTCATCTACTACTCAAGAGAATGCGCCCGCAATCTAGTATGGTAAACATTCCAAATCAACAACACAATGCTAACAAGAATGCACAAAATAGAAGACAAGAGAAGAGATAAAAGGGGCTATGGGTAATGGGTAAAAAGTGGACGAATGAGTTTGGATATGTGGAGTTAAAGGTCGAGCTAATCAACCTTCCAAACGAGCAAAGAGTGGTTAAATAACCCAATACCTATCTTATAGCAATAACCCATTGAACCAAAGTAGTATATGGCCCAAATTAAAACTTTTACAACACAAAATGAACTTCCCAACTCAATTTCTTCATAAACTATGGAAGATCAATCTCATCTCTTTTTCTTTCTCTTTTCATCAAAACCTTTTTTTTTTCTTTTTTTTCTTTTCATCTTTCTTTCTTTGTTTTATTTTTTCCAATTCATTTTTTTCTTCTTCCTTTCTCACTTTTCTTTCACAACACAACGGGAATTAGTGATCCCGTCAACATCATCAACATCACAAAATCACCTTAAACTCACCAAGATGGTTACTAGCTCAACAAAGTAGGCATTTTGGTATGTAGCTAGAAACAAATACGTGGTAGCCTATAATGAGAAAAGACTCAAAAATAGGTGATATATGTGAGAAATTATAACATTAAGGCTTCATGTGTAATACTACGGTTGTCTATGTCTATGGGTACTCTATCGAGTGGGACTTACTCTGTCGAGTAAGTATCTTTTTACGCAAAACAGTAGCTGACCTGATGGGTACTCGATCGAGTAAGTGTGACACTCGATCGAGAAAGGGGCACTCGATCGAGTAAGTGACTTACTCGATCGAGTTAGTGTGTCTTACGGGATTGTTTAGCCGGGTTTTGTTAATAACGCGAGATTAATATAAAAGGCTTTCGTCATTATTCTTAAACACTTTTATCATTCTAAAAATCTTTCAACAAGAACAAGAGTTACATTTTTTGCATCTCTCGCATTATTAGCATATCCCAAGGCTAGGGTCGTTGGATTATCTCGTTCGTTATACCGTTGTGATCGTCATGTCAAGGGTAAGCTTCTTGTATAATTTTTATAATGTTTTGTTAAGTTTGGTTAAACCTTAATTGGGTAGATTTGGGGGATTTGGGTGTATTATGATGTGTAGTTGCTAATTGTATGATTATGTGCTATAGGAGGAGGATTCGTAGAGGAAACGTTCTGATTAGCTGTTGTGACGGTCTCGTGTGATTGTTATTCTGGGTAGGGTTTCCCTACTCAGTATTGATTACATAACGTGTTGGTGGTTGTTTGTTGTTGTTGTTGTTGTATATCATATTGGAATTGGATTTAGATTTGGTGACTGTGATAGTATAATGTGATTATTGTATATCGTCTGTGGTTTGCGAGGTGCGTCCTCGGCTGAGTGGAGTCACTTGCGGGAGTGGCTTCATGTCCTTGAGTCGCCTTCTGTGGAACCCGCCACAGAAGGGATGTGCACATTTAGGAACTTGGGTTTATCGCTCGGATGAGATGAGTGGGGCTTAGGTGGGAACGGCTGCGGTCCCCCACTGGCGGTGTGGAATACTTGTTGCAATGAGTATTCTGGCAGGACTACACACTTTAATATGTAGTTAGGTTTGTGGTGATGTGACGGAGTTTGGTTGATTGGATTGGATTGTAATGTTGTTTTATTGCAGCTGTTTGTTTTGTGTAATCAGTACTGACCCCGTTTAATTGTTTTAAAAACTGTGGTGATCCATTCGGGGATGGTGAGTAGTTATTGAGCAGGTATGAGTTGATGCGCATGGGATAGCTAGGTTGAGTCATCATGAGCTGTCTTAGAAGTCTTCCGCTGTTTCGATCATTCTTTTATTTTGATTAGTTGGTTTAACATTTCGAGAACGGTTGTATTTTACATTATCAGTTTTGGTTGAACTTGTATCACGCTAAACTATTTATTAAAATATGTTTCTTTATGGTCTATTTGATATTCATTGCCTCGGGTAACCGAGATAGTAGCACTTCCATGTCTTAAGTGGTCCTCGCAAGGCACTTGGAGTATAGGGGTGTTACATCATGTGCAAACTATCGTATCATATCTAAGAATAAGGAACCAATGCCATACGTGTGCGTTTTGATGTAACGCACACCAAGAGGAGAAATTACACACACCTAAATGAAACCGGGTAAAGATGCATCGGCTTTTTTGGAGGCTCTACCTTACCATATATGTAGCTTACCGAGTCAAAATCAAGTCTGCTCTGTCCAAAATCCATCCAACACCCACTATGTCAAGACATCCGCAAGTATGCAAAACCCGTCAAAAGCGTGATTCATTAGCTTATAATAAGGAAAATGCAAGGAAAAATGATATTATGCAAGAGACATATGGATGGACACAACATAATTGTTTTTTGAAAATTTTCAATTTTTTAGATTTCCTATAACTAGACTAACTAAATCCTTCCCCTCAAGCTTGAACAACACATTGTCCTCAATGTGTAAAACAAAGAAGGACATCCAACAAGGGGAGATGGGATGACACATGCGAAAATAAAGGAAGAGAAGAAAGTATACTAAAGTGTAGAAGCCTCCCCCAAGTTAGCTTGAAAACGGGGTAAGGTCCAATCCAAGTAGTACAGTACCTGCAAAAGACAAGCTATTACAAATTAAAGCAAATAAAACAAATTTCCCTAAATGAATATCCATTGTCCTCTAAAAAGCATGTCAACGCCCTTAGAAGTTGAGCATATTCCTGTGCATGAGTAATACACATGCATATGTAAGCAATTGATAAGATATAAGCATGAAAGATCGAAGAAAAAAAAGTATAAATCTTATGAAAATGCTTATGAGAAATTTCAAATAGAACCACCGTACTACTCCACTCGTCAGCAAGAGATGGAGCATTATGCTTAAGACCATAAAAATAACCGTTATTGCACAAATTATAATCATGAATGGTCTCAAATTGGTGGTATGAAAACTCTAAGTAAGTGGTAGGACCCATCAAAAATTGGGGGGGGGGGGGGGGGGGGGTTAATCAACCTTAACCTCTAAATTAGCATCACTAAGTCCTCCATCAACCTTAAATGGGTCAGCTACATTCTCCGTGGAAGGATTTTCAAAGGTTTCAAATGTTTTGGGCAAAACCCCATCCACGGTGAGTGTGTCATCTACTACAAGGTTATTTTCTTGAACATGAGTCTCTAAATGGTCAATTGGAATAATACTAGGGGGACTTTCAAAAGAGAAAGTAGGACCATCATCATCGTCATCCAATAATTGAAATTCATTAAGTGCAAGAGACTCACATTGGGAGGGTGGAAGAGCATAAGTATTGGTCAATTGCTCACTTGCTTCACGCATTTCTTTGAGCATTTGTTGGTCATGAGCCAAAATTGCATAAACTTCCTCTTCAAAACCCGGCGACAAAGTCTGTTGGCAAGCTACCTCCCGACATTCGGAAGCCATGAAATTCAAGAAATTGCAAACATCCGCCCCAATCGGGGTCGTGGTATTCTATGCTTTTTTTCTTAAATCCGTCTTTAATTGCGTGAGGAATCCAATGTGAGCTATTAACCCATCGTTAATCCTTCGGTTAATTGCACAATGAGCATCCTAAGCTTGCCTCTCCACTTGCTTGACTTGGACTTTACTTTAGGCTTCTATTTTATTTCTTTACCTGCGCATCAGCCCAAAACAGTTTCGTGCTCG
The DNA here is from genome assembly GCF_048544455.1 of Silene latifolia. Taxonomy (NCBI): domain Eukaryota; kingdom Viridiplantae; phylum Streptophyta; class Magnoliopsida; order Caryophyllales; family Caryophyllaceae; genus Silene; species Silene latifolia. The sequence goes on along the minus strand of NC_133537.1, from coordinate 23,458,763 downwards.
GGATTTTCCAATTTTTTCCCGAAATGCCCCTATGCTTCCCGAAACACCTTTGCATGGTCAAGACTTGCTCTTATTAGCCTCGTGAACTTGGGTGAAAGCTAATTTTGACGGGAAAAAGCTACCGAGTGCTTTACTTCCTACAAAATGCAATGAATACAAGCAAAATCATCTAGAATACGGAATTAGCTCACAAACACACAAATAGAAGGCAATAATCAAATAAACCGAGCTAAAATAGGGGTTAAACTATATATAAAATAGACCTATCACAGGTAAACCCCCTACACCCCCTTCAGAACCGCCTCTGTTGGTTGATCAAGGAACTTCTAAATTATAGGAATTAAGTTTCCTTAATGAACTTGACAAATAAAAATGTTTGATTCCTTATTAAAAATTAAATTCTACGAATATTCAATGACGTGGGAAGTTGGTAAGTCATTTCTTTTATTATACAGGCATTCAAAATTCTTGATAAATTACAATTCGTTTTCCAAAATTAGCAACCAAACGATCTACTTCTTCAAATTCACGAGATTTTCTGATTTCTGTATTTTTCAAGTGTCTGCCAACCAAACAACACAAGTTTTGTTAAACTCCCGATCTGGATTGTAGAATCGTACGATTCTACGATCCAAAAAGTGGTGACCAATCTCGATTCTAGTAAGATCTTAATTTTGTAAGATCTTACGATTCAACCTGTCTCGAATTTTAAAGTAGAATCATAACCCGGTCGAACCTACGATTATACGATCCGATCCTACATTATTAACATGTCAATTTTTTCGGTTAATAAACGTTTATATATGACTTTATGATAGAAAATTACTATAAACTGGAACAATATGTGGACACATGATAAGAAAATAGTATTTTTAGATTTAAACACGACATTTTTATCATATTTTGATAACACAATTATGTATTTTAGTTAATTTGTAAGATTTTACGACTTTATGATTCCGTCCTACCGATTCAATCCTAATTAACTCATCGATTTAAAGTAGGATCCTGATCCTAACAACATTGCAACCAGGACTCAGTGTGATCGACCGTTGTTAAAGTTGTTATATGAAGTACGGACATCCAATGTGATCATAAGTGGTGAAGTCACACCTCAAACTTTATACTCAATTAAGGTATAACCAAATGATTGATTGATTCGGGGCTTAGATCTTTCTTACTTCACCATAAAGTCAACTACATTCTATGGTGTTCTAAATCCCTTCTAATTTACAAAAGTAACGTTACTCATTTCTTCTATTGCATGCCTTCTTTTAAATCCACGCCTTTGCTATATTCCTTTTTGTGACCTACTTTATTTTTTTTACATGAGCACTATCTCTACTATGTCACGAGAAGCCATTTTCAATTGCCTTGTTAAAAGTTTATAATCCTTCACACTTTAATCATGACTACCACCACCTTAGGGTCGGGTACTGTGTTATATTATCCTATTCGTCACGCCTTTGTAAATCTAATGGTTTATATAATTATACTAGATAGTATTCCGCGCTTCGCGCGGTCTGTTTTAAAATTTTATTATTATAATTGAAGAAAAATAATATAATTTATATATGATCTTTAATATTTTTACTTATAAACAAAAATAAATTAATTTTTCTCAAATTTAATTTTTTTAGGTTTAACTACAATGTTTTAAAATAAAATACATACAATTTTAATTATTAAAACTAATAAGTGATAATTAATTATGCATGATCAAAATTTTATAAATAGATTTGTTACTTATCTAATATCATATTAATTAAAATAAAATTTATTCGAATAACGCAACGATCAACATTGAGTTCTAAAATTATATTATTTAACGATACATTATGTCCCGAATCAGTTAATATTT